>NC_088679.1:77136066-77439096 GCF_950023065.1 Planococcus citri | reverse complement strand
CATCAATCAGGTATACGAATAGTTACTGGGAGAACAATACATTTTTTTTTTTGGTGGACAAAACATGAAAAAAACACTATGCACCACTGGTTCGAGATTACAAGTCACTCATATAGGTACCTAATGATTTTGTTGCACATAGTGACGTAGATGTATCAGTATTGTAAATGTAGTTCCATATCAAAGATTGTGGAAGTTGAAGAAGGGACCGTGGCTCTGGAGGGGCTGAGTAAGTGTAAAATAAAATCTGACGCAATATCTGTGCTGAAGGAGTTCAAACTCACCATATTCTCATTAATAGTTAATTCTCTCAGAATTCTCATTTCACCCCCTGTACATGTTTTTTCAATTTTCTGAAAAACATCGTTTTTTTACCCCTAGAAATAAAAATTTTTAAAAGCTTTTGCTCTCGCTTTGCTCGAGTCGATTTTTATCTGTTTTCTAAACCAAAAAAATCTATTTTTGAAACTTCCATAAAATTCAAAAAAAACAATTTTTTATAAGCCTTATTGCGAATTACGAGTATGTAAATTCGCAAAATTGTTATTTCATCGTTTATTTCAGTAAAAAGTTGAGCAAAATTTTGGAAAAAATCAGTTGAAAAATTTTTCGTTTCTCCCTGTACTCTTAATAGCACAAAAATGCATACAAAATTAATATAGAAAGGAAATCATCAGTTGAAATGAGAGCAAAAATTTATTTTTGAGAATTTTGGTATTCTATTCTGCTTTCAAAGTTTTAATACCATGTTTCAAATTTTCATAGTTATTCATGGTCATAAATTTTTTTTTTGATCTTCCGAGAGTCCAAGAAAAAAGTAAAAATTTTAAGTTAGGATTTTTACTTCAAAGTACAAGAAAAAAATTGGTAATTTTTATATTCAATAATTTTTCTGTCACACCAAGGGCGCCGCCGCTGCCTACAAATTTTTAGGAAATAGGCCACGGCTGAAAATTGAATTGTTTGTAGGTGCGCCGCCGACAAAGAGCTCTTCGGCGTGCAGAACTAGTTACGTATAGGCCTATCTTACAGTAAAAAGAACAAGGATTACGAATATGTTGCCGTAGCACCACAAGCGATGTTACCTTATTTTTTGTACGACCCTCGTATGTAGAGAAAACCTCCTCCAAAACGCAGAGCTAAATGCATGAGATATGAACAGTAGAAAATGATAATACATAATGCATGCATAATTGCGTGAGTATTTGATAAGAAAGCGCATATGCTGATATATAGTGCATAGAAGCACAAGAAAAATACTGCAATTACGCATGCATTCATACCTATGCATAAATTCCCTAATGAAACGTATGCTGAAATACATGCACTTTTGTCTGCAAAGTTGTAAATATAATGATATTAAGTACCACTTGGTGATACTTGCATAAGCTGAATACTCTGAGAATATTACTTACCCCGGCCAAAGGCTATACCAATTATATCACACAATAAGTAAAATGTAGTCACGTGTAAGACACTTTGTATTAGATGTAAAAGAATAAACACAATTAAATACCTTTTAAGAAGGTTTTTAGTATCAACACGATACTTTACACTTAACACTAATTACTTATAATTAAACACAATTAAAACTAATATAATACGCTTTCTTGCCAATTATGGCTATAATACACCACCGAGATTATATCGCGTCGACACGTCCGATCACTACGTACCTCAACAATATAACAATCGGCCGCAGCGCCGCTCCGTGGGCTTGTAGCCCTGTGTCGCGACGCGTGATCAGTGTTACCAACACATATACTTAATCCTATATAACCCTTACAGGTCCGGCATATCTCCCCTCTATCATATGCCCCTTCGTGGCTTTACTCAATGAGTATAACCAGTCGTGGAAAGCACGGATCAGAGAGAGAAAGATATGTCGAAGCTGTAAGGCTGGTCCCTGTGGGAGCAGTCTCTGCCCCTCGTGGTGTTCCACTGCGGGAAATTCGAGGCAGAGAAAATCCAATTTTAGCCCACTGTGCACGTAGCAATACCCCCGAAGCTCCCCTTCGCGACCCTGCACCACCCGCTATCGCATCCGAAGATACGAGCAACGAATAAGGACAGAATACACGAAGTTGAAAACATCGGGTAAGTATGTACTATCTAGCGACAGAATACAAAAATAAAGACTTTTTCCCTATTCTACTAATTTTTTCAAACTCCCGAATCAAAATGGATAGACGAGACAAAAATTAGACTAGCGAACCGAATGTTTGGTTACTGTGAACCAACGTAGGAGGTACGTGTCGTCTGCCTGTGGCAGTAAGTCGCGTCGTACGTCGAGTATGAAAAATTACAAAAACTTAGAACTTCTAAAAATTACAAAAAGGTTTACAAAATATAATAGGACTGTTCGATGCGTCAAAAATACATAACTTAAAAAATAAAAAACAACTGTCCAAAATTTACGCATCGTAAAACAAATTGTCAAATCTTACAAAATAAAACTAAATCTAATTAGTCCTTTTGAAAACAAAATTATAGATAAATAAAAATTAATCAGTCTGTGACCGAATAAACTTACATGTAATCAAATTGTAACAATCAGCACAATAATATATCAATCGAAAAATGCAACGTAGCGGATTAATAATCGAATTATCGAACCAAAATACTGATGATAATCGTCGGATGTTAAAGTTGACTTCTTCGAATACAGATAACGACGTTGAATAAAACGTTGGCGGTATGTTACCTCGCCTTGGTTGCGATGATGCCAAGTCAGTGGCGACTACGATGATACTTCGACGATTGCTGTTGAGAAAGTTGATTAATAAGGTACCCTGTGGGTAATTTTTATAAAATGTCAATTTGATATCGCTGCGCGATAAGGTTAAAAAGTAATTTCGACTCATTTTTTGCAATTTTACGTTAGTCCACTCGATTTTGGAAAATAAACAAAGTTCAAACTATAAAAAATAAATAAGACTTCGAGTGGAATATTTTTTAATGCAAATTCTGGTGAAATTGGTCCCTAGGTTCAAACCTTTTTTGAATTTATCAGTACCTACTTTTATTCGGATAGGTACCTACAATTTGGAAGTTGAAATTATTATTTCAAAAATGGCCAAAATTTCTATCTTTTCTGAGTCGTACGTAGTTGTTATTTTTCACCAGATTTTATGTATTAGACTGTGTCTAAGTCGTGTTTACGATTGTATCGTATTAGCTCTCTGGCATGTCAGCATCTTCGTGGTTGATTGTAGCGTTTGCGCTATCTTTGTTGCTATTCGCTTCGCCTTGTTGGCGTTGAGGTTTCGGTGTACTAGTAAGGAAGTTTGCTGCATTTTGCGACTTATTCGGCGATGGTCCTGTGGATCCTTGCGTCGTGTTTATCGGCGCCTGTGGCGTACCAGGGTTTGACGTTGAAGGGTATTCTGAAAATGGAACCGTTCCTGGTAGAACAGTCGTTTCCACTCCTTCTTCCATTTTTTCAGGTGTATTTGGGCTGTGTCCAGTGTACTCAGTTTTTCCATCTCGCAAAATGGTAAAAGCTGGTTTATCGATCGCTGGGGGTAGCCCTTGGTGTTTTGCAACTTGATTGTTTCCAAATGGTTGCATTTGTTTATTTTCAGGAGCATGTTGCTGAATAGTTTGATTCAATTCGTCGCAAGCTTGATTGAATCTGGTAGTCGAAATGTTCATCATTTGTTGTCCTCCAGGTACATCAACCATCTTTTGTACCGTTTCCGGTGTGGTTTCGATACCTTCCATTGCAACGTGTTGTTGCGCTTGTTGCGCTTGTTGAGCGTTGAACTGCTCCAAGTTAGCTTGACTAAGTCCAGCGTTTACGAGTATATTGTCGTTAGCTCCAGCTTGTTGCTGACCAATCGGTATGTAATCCGTTCCTGGACTTTCGAATTGTAATTCGGCTTGTTTTTCCGGAAATTCATCGTCCTGTTGAACGAAATGTTGAGACGATTGCGAGTATTCCGAAGAAGTATCATCGTCGTAATATTGGAAGGCGTCTTCTTCTCCTTCGTTCTCTTCACGTTCTCGCTCTTTCGGATCTTTCGGCGGCATGATAAGATCGTCGCGGATTGCGAATACGTAATCGTGATAGACCTCTGGTTCAAACCAGGGTCCAAAGTCGTCCATATTTGGTCGCATGTTGCCGAAAAAGTTTTCAGGTCCCATTATCTCTACGATACCGTTGTAGGTTCTCGACCAGGAATCCGTGAAAACTTTCGTATAAGCTGCTACCAGCTGTTCATTCTGGTCGGGAAAATACATTAGTGGCATAAGGTAGATTTCTCTAACCTTATACTTTCGCATTAGTCTTAATAGTTCCGCATAATGTTCGCGGAAAGTCGTCGGTGACATGCCATTGAACATGTCCCAGTTTCCAATTGAGTACATGACTCGAGGTGGTAAGTTTTTTAACTTAGTTAGGCAGTCGATCAGGTCGACAATGCTCAAATCACGTCGGTAGAGTCCTGGGTGTAATGCTTGTAGCATATTTTGTCGAAGTCGAAGCATATATTGGATCATTCCCCAAATATATCCATCTCCCATCATTAGGACGTCTTGAGCTGCAACTGCAGTGTATACGCCGTTCGCGGCTTGGTTGTGGAACGTCGCGAGGAGTGTGTATCGACACGGGTAAAATTGCAGTGGAAAGAATGGATATAACGTCGTTGCTTTTATCGCATATCGTCTAAAGAATCGATCGTGTTCTCGTTTCGTCTGTGCGAAAGGTCCTTTTCGATCACGTTCTAGTTTGCTTCGACTTTTTGTCTGTTGTGTGCGGTAAATGCTACGTTTCTCAGTTGTAGGCACGTGTAGCGCAGGTGGTATCAATTTGCCTTGATCGTCGTATTGTGGTACCTGGTCCATCACCGAGACGTGAGGAGGTACCTGGTCAGGTCTGGCTGCTGCCAGATTTACGTTGGCATTTGGTGCCATTTGCTGCTGTGCTGCTGCGGCACGTTGTTGATTTGCTTTCGTCATTCGAATGTTGCCGGGAGATACTCCTCTTGGTAGCCGTGGCGGTGGCATTTGATGTTGTAACATCTGTTGTTGTGAATTGTACGTAGGATTCGGAGCTCGGCCTCTTATCGCTGGGTTTGAAGCAAAACTCTTCTGTATATTGCCTGTTGGCAATTTTTGACCTTGTGTACTTTTTAGCGGTGGTCTGTATTCATGTATCGGACGTTGAATATTTTCGAAGTCCGGTTGGATTGCGGCTGCAGCTGCGTAGGACGCTGGTGACGATGTTGATGTACCAGGTTGGTTTGTGTTGTCAGATTGAACTGATAATACGTTCGCAGCTGTGCTGAGAATAACGGATGCGTCGTCAGCGTTTCTCGCTGGTGTAGTCGATCTTGATCGTGATCGCCTCTCATTAGCTTTAGATAAAGCTAATTGGTAAAGACTTTTAGTCTTAGCGAGTTGAGTTTTCGTACTCGTAAGTTCTGCCTGTAGCTTCGCTACTAAAGCTTGGGTTTGCGCAATTTGTTGCTCACTAGTGGCGTGACTATCCTGCCAGAATTGAGCTTCAATTTCCACCGTCGAGTTTGCCAGCGCACGTAAGTCTAGCGCTTGTAGCGTTGTCTGCATTAAATGAAATTGTGAGGCGTAAAGTGTCATGTTACACTGATCACGTGGGCAGAGGACCATTTGTTGTCCGTTGGCGCTTGCCTCGGTACACATGTCTCTTACGCATGCTGCGTGGAATACGTGTTTGCAATCACTTGTTGCGAGTACGGTGGCGGCTTCCTTTAGGTCTGCCGTGATCGCCGGTTTGAAGATTACGAGGTGGCATTTTTCGCACGTTAATGCTGGAAGCGCCGACATCTGTGAAGCAAAATGAAACGAAAAAATACGCGATAATTCGGCACTTGTTCACGGATGTTTCGATTTTACGTAAATAAAGTCATGCATTAAAAAGCAGAATAAATATGTGTTATTATTTACACTCACCGTCTTTGTCGTTATTAGTACTTTTCGTACTTGAAGTTGGCTCGTCTGGTCCAGGTTTAGCCTCTTTCACGATTTTTCTCGCTACTCTGATCCAATCACCAGGTTTGGTGGCAAGTCCGAATCGTTGTGTGTGATATGCACAAAAGTCGCGATTTTGCGTCGCTAGCACTTCGGATTCGTCAACGTTCGGATTCGTCGACACTCTCCACTGTGGGTCTATGTCCGCGAGCCGTTTTTCGATCGGTGGCAATTCGTATACTTTCTCACCTTCCGACATTCGCACTCGCGATTAGAAGTTAAGCTTTCGAGCTTAAGAGTATGAAATAAATCGCACTTTACACAAAAATGATCGTGACTTGAATCGCACGTCTCACTACCGAGCGCACTTTGGATTCCGAAATCCTTTCGCACAAAGTCGCGAAAAATGTTTGGATTTTTTGATAAATCACCGTAAAAAGCAGTTCGCGAAGTAATTCGCACAATTACACGTCAAAAGAGACACGTTTTATAAGAAACTTTCAACTTAAAGAAGCAGAAATTCGCAAAAGTACACGAGCAAGCACATACCCGAACGGAGAATAGAACAATAATGTTCGTAAAGTACGGCGTGTCGCTCGATGCAGCCGGTTGTGTTGGCTTATCTGAGTCCCCCACCTGCCTACTTCATCTATGTTCATAGCGTTCGGTTGGCGAAAACGGCGCCGGTCGGGCGGCTGGTTGCGAACCGATCGTGTAAGTGATGTGTTTGTAGTGGTAACTACGATAAGTTCCAAGAATTTCTGCTGTCCAAACGCAAACGTGTCAAGCTATGCTCGATTTCGATTAATTTTACGTCATATTTCAGTTGCTAATTAATTTTTCAAAATTCTGTTTCGATAGAAATGTTCCTAATGAGTCTGTTCATCTTTTAGTATAAGAATATTTTTTCTTTGTTATGTAATTTTAATAAAAACTTGTTGTTTTATGTTAAAAAATCTAGTCATGTAGTCGGCTGATACGATCAGCTCGATCGAATTGGTTTGTGTTGGCTATGTTGCCAAATGTCGCTTTCATCGTGTTCGATGAATTCTCCGAAGTAAACTTGTCTACTTCTGTTTATTCGTTGGTTTTGGAAAAATTTTGACTTCGAATCAAAAAGTGATGCCTGTCGCAATATTAAAAATTCAATTTTGGTTCGGAATGTGTTTTAAAATTTTGGAAAAGTCATTTTTAGGTATTCGCTACGCGAAAATAGTTTTGAGTATTTGAATTTAATTATTCAGTTACGTAGGCATTACTTACCTATTTTGTACCTAGTACTTACGTATCGAACTTGTAGTCTTGATGCGAATTTCTCAAATTCGGTTTTCTTCTTGTTGAAATAAATTTATTTACCTGTTTTTGGCTTGTTATTTATTTTTAAGTTTTACCTAAATAAAAGTCTAGTCATTTTAATGTCGTGGAGAATTTTTATTCGAAATAATTTTTACACACTTAATTCTAGTCCAATAAATTCTAGTCAATCTTATTTAATCGTAAGTTGAGCTTTTTTAGCTAAAAATTTTGAAAGTAGCGACTGTGTCGCAGTATGTTGAGTCTGTGACTCTGAGTTAGAATTTTGTCTTTGGCAATTTTGTTCCACGTACCTAAAATCCTTCGAAGCCAAACGCCTGGAAGATTTCCTGGATCGTCGATAGTGTTACTCGGTGATTGCGTCGCTCTTGACCGTTTATTTTGACCACAATCGCCACCGTATCGTTGTTACGGTTGCTTCGTTGTACCGCGATGGAGTATCCTCCATTACGTGAGATTTCTGGTTCATGAAAGATTCGCAGATTCCTGGTCCATCGAATGAAGACTGGAATTGGTATCGTTTCTCTTGCGTAAGCCATACCGCACGAAAAGGTAATCATTATCGTGGCTTCTTGACGTCGTCGTCGTATACGTAACGTAAACTGTTGGTCTCGGTTCGCCATCGTATCGTACGTTGCACGTAATTTTTCGTCAGATAACACGTCGAATAAATCAGCTTTTCCCTGAGGTCACTTTATAACACGTTCGAATCTTTCGTGATCGCACTTGTCTATTTGCACTCTGTCACAATTTTTACGTCTTTGAAATAATATCAAAAATGCATGTCGAAATCGAAATACTTTCCGTTCGTCGAATATTTGATTAAAAATATTTTTCTCTTTTTCCCTCTGAGGGAATTTACCTCATTTTCACGGGAAAAATTTACTTTGCGAATTTTAATTCGAATTGAAAAATTCCAACTGCGGTGGTCAAATGCGGTAGTTGTGATTACATGAAAATTGTCTAGAAAATTTTTTATGCATATTTTTGTTAGGTAGGTATGTTACCTATTTGGTCGAAATTTCGCGATTTTTCCGAAGCTATTTACGTAGCGTCATTTTTTCGTAGGTCATTAAGCTTTTTCTTAGCTTTTTCCAGTATCATTCGTTTTTCTCGTCTTTCCGCCATGTCTTGGCGTAGTTTTTCGTAGTTTTCTTTGTTCTTTAGTCTTTCAAGTTGTGCTTGATCTCTTAAGTATTTTTTTACTGAAGCGTCACCTACGATTTTGCTTACGCATATGTTTAATTTTGGTCTCATCTTTTTTGATGAGTTTGAGTAATTTTCAATGAATTTTTGTTTGATTTTGTGTTTTTCAGCTTCATTAGCCTTATCGTAAACCTCTGTGGGTTCAAAGTCGAGATCTCTTTTGATCATGTTTTCTATTTCCTGTTGTGAAGGACGTTTTAGGATTGAAATTTTCTTCAGCTCCGCATTTTTGCTGTGTTTTTTGGTCTTGTCTTTTGAGTCTGATTCAGAGCTACTGTCTGACGATGCGTCGTATACTTTTTCTTGTTCAGTTTTTAACTGATCTACGTCATCGTCGTCTGTTAGCGACATTATGATCGATTGACCGTCGTCGCTGCTATCGTCAAGCTCATATTCGTCAGATGACATTTCCGTTTCATCTTTGATTAGCTCACAAGGATCCGGTGCAAAATAGTTGATGTATTCTCCATCAGTGTAATCAACTACGTCGATAGCATCTACGTCTATGACGTTTAGTGTTTTCTTAAGTTTTTTAGGCTTTGTAGGGCCCATTCTTTGCCTGTAAGCGGGCATGCGTTCTGATCGACGTAATTTGATTCCACTTGTGGATGGTTGGGGGTTTTGTGTCCCTGGATTTTGAGTAGTTGTGGGTAATTTTATTTCCTTTTTGGTAGAGTTTTTTACCTCTTTGTTTTTTAATTTGTCGTCAGTTTTAGGTGGCTGATTCGTAAAGTTCGCTGCAATTTTTACTCGCTTTTTCTTTTTAATTTCAGCTTTTTTAGCTTCATTGTCTGATTTTTCTTGTTTACGCTTTTTGTATAATTTTTTGCGTAGCTTTCGAGCTTTTTGTGCCCCAGTTGATTCGTCTGTCGAATTTTTGTCCTGAGTACTTTCTTTTTTCTCATTTTGTGTTTGTTTGGGCTGAAGCTGCGCTTCTAATTTCTTTTTATTACGTAATTGAAGTCTTTGCTCTCTAGCAACGTCAATAAGTTTTTTTATGACCATTTTTGATCCTTCGTGGAAAATTTTCTTTTCCGCATCAGTTGCTAATGGTATACCTTGAATTCTTTCAAGCATGTCCTCTTCCGAGTCAGTTGTTGATGATTTTTGATCATCATGTTTATGTTTGTTTAGGAAGTCTTTGATTTTGTCAATCATTTTTCGTTGATCAATGTATGAATGTAACTTATCGTCTTTTTCCATTCTGTCGATCTCCTTTTGAGTTAGGAAAAGAGTGAGTTGCCTTATGTTGGCTACACGATTGATGTTTGAGTCGTCTGTGGGCTCTAGTAAATAGGAATTTATTCCTGTACGTTTTATTACTAGGTAGGGACCCACTTTTTTAGGGTAAAATTTTTCTCCAGTACACTTGTCCTTACTGGATTGTTTATGGTTCGTGAGTAGAACCATGTCTCCTTTTTTCAAGATAGTAGGATCAGGATGCTCCTTATTGTATTTGTATTCTTCTTCAATACGTTGTAGTCTACGCCTTTCGCGTATGTAATTCTCAATTATTTGAGAAGGAGTCATTGATTCCACTTTGGACTTCATGTGTTCAGTCGTGTAGACTGCTTTTTTCGCCAATTGATCTGCGATTACGTTTGTGTATTCGATTTTACGAGCATAGACGTGTATAAACTGTACACTTGTGAATTTTTTCACTAATTCCAGAATTCGTTCAAATAAAATTTTGTGGTGTACTGGCTTCTTACGAGAATTAAGCCAGTTGTTTTGTTGCCATCTTGTGACAGTATAGTTTAATGCTTTGATCGCATAATTGGAGTCCGAAAAGCATTTTACTTTCTTAAAGTTGTTCTTTAACATTGTCTCTAGTGCGACTATAATCGCCTTTAGTTCGGCATAGTTATTAGATAGACTAAATTCACCGTCAAATTCCAATTTCTGTGAAATATTTTTTGTACTGTCAGTTGAAAAACAAATTCCAATGCCTGCTACGGCGTCTTCGTCTCCATTTTTGGAGCAGGCTCCATCAGCTGTCACTCTCGCATAGCCGTCAGGATCCGAGTATACATCCTTTTCAGGGATTAATGTTGTTTTGTGATTTTGTTCGATTGTCATCGAAGGTAGTTTAATCTTTGCTAATTTATGTAACAACTTTATCAGTTTATGTTTAAAATCGTACTTGGCCCCTTTGTGTGGCATTTTGTCTGTAATACAGTCTTGGATGCCCCAGGCCTCATTGGGTTTAAATCCAAAAGGACCTGGTGTGTTATTAATTTTGTCTTCAATTTCTTGAACGTATGTATGCCACCATATGTGCGTTGTAAAGGGATCGTGTAATTTATTGATTTTAGTCCGGAGTTTGTCTCCAATAATCCGCATCGTTCGTTCAACCGACGACGATTGTGGATTGTAGGCATTCGTGTGTGCCACTTTTATATTCCTGTCTTCCAGCAGGTTGTACCAGTCGTCATTGATAAATTGTTTCCCATTGTCTGAGATTACTTTCTTAGGTTTAATACCCTTTTTGTCTATCCATTCTAGGATTGTTTTCATCTCTCGACAAACGTTTTCTTTTTTGATTTCTGGCATCGATCTTAGCCAATTTCTACCCGTGAAAATGTCTTTGGCTACTAGTAGGTATCTAGGTGCCCCTTGTATAGCTGGAACTGGTCCATAAATGTCTACAGAGAGTACCTCTCCCATTGAGTAGGCTTCTATTTTGCCGAATTCAAGCACTTTTGGCTGAGCGTAATTTTTATTGAGTTTGCATATTATACATGCATTAATGATTTCTCGAATGTAATTGAGTGATTTTGGATGGTAATAAATGCGACGAAATGCTGCGTCTAATTTATTTGCACTAGTGTGGCCATAGGCAGTATGTAGAAAATCGACTGTGTCATAAAAAAGTTCGGTTGGCAAGTAGGGAACGTATGTATCGTCATCAAGTCTTTTCATAAGAATTTCCTTTTTCTTTACAGTGTCTTGAATCTCTTCGTCTGTGTCGGATTCAGTACGTACTCCGATATTCGTATTGCATTGATTTACAATTTTGTATCGGTTTAGTAACCGTTTCTTTTTGTCTAATTCTTTTTTGTTTTTCACAGGTATATATTCCTTCATTATTTTCATCATTGCAATGCAATTTTCATCAGTTTGTTGATATTTTGATATGTTTGACATTTTGTCAAAAAGTCTTGGGACATTTTCGTCCAAAAATTTTAAGTCAAAAGTAGAAATCATCGTTTCGAAATTTTTTATTTCGAGTTCAGGTGCTTTCATCATATAAAGCATCCTATTTGATTTAGTCATTGAAAATTGTAGGTCAAAGCAGTTGAGCATTGTAATCCAATATGCTGCTTTGCGATGCGTTTGCATCATGTCTCTGTATTTATTTATTGTGGCTAATAGGTTTTTCTTTACGTGAATTACACGTCCGAATACCCACATTTGTAGGCGTTTAAGTACTTGGACTAGCGCCATCATATCCTTATCAAAAGGTGTAAAATTCTTTTGGTGAGCTTCGAATGCGATCGATACAAATAAGCATATGTGCTTTTGTTCGTCTTCTTTGTCTTTATTAGTGATGTAAAATAGAACTGCGTTCATAGCATCTTCACTTACGTATGTATCAAGGTATAACTCGACGTCAGGAGGTGGTGGCTTAAGTGTAAAATCTGCACAGAATTCTGTCTTCAGCTTTTCAAAAGCTTCTTCTTGGGCTGGGCCCCACAGTATTTTGCCATCTTTAGCACTTTTACCTACAGTCAAGTTATAAATTGGTCGTAATAATTGCATGTAATTAGGAATAAAATTCCTGTAAAGACCTGTCAGTCCAATTAGTTGTAGTAATTGTTTTACTGTCGTGATATTAAATTTACCTTTTTTGTTTGTATGTTTATCCACAAATTCCATAAATTTGGTAACTTTATCCTTTTGTTTGGAAATTTCGTCTTTGGATATTACAAATCCTAAGTGTTCCGCATATTCGCGAAAAAATTGTGTTTTTGTAGGATTTAATTTTAATCCATTTTCACGAATACGTTCGAATACGTGTATTAGTCTTTTTAGTGTTTCTTGGAATGTAGCTCCAGATACCTTCACGTCATCGACGAATTTTGTGATTCCTTTCTGGTCAGGAATAACTTGGTTCATCATGTGGACGAATTCTCCACTTGAGATTTTCAAACCGTAAGGGAGTCTACAGAACTCATATACTTGTCCGCATACTTGGAACGCTGTGAATTTTCGTGAAGCTTCATGTAGAACAAGTTGCCAAAATCCTGACGTAAAGTCAAGAGTACAAAAATATTTGTCACTTGTGTTCTCGTAAATTATCCATTCTATCGGACTTGGTTCAGTGAGTACTTTCTGTAAAACTGCGTTTAATTCGTCAGCGTCTAAGCATAAACGTATATCTCCAGATTTTTTAATTACTGGAGCTGTGGTGTTTATGTAGTTTGACCTTGAAGGTCTAATTATGCCTAATTTCAGCATTTTTGATATTGCTCGTCGTAAAGATTCAATTATCTTTTGTGAGGGTCGGAATTTTTCTCCTCTCCATTTTTTCAAGTCAGGTTCTTTCATGTCATTTATAAATTTGAATCGGACTTGTTCGCCCTTGTATTTACCAGCATTAAAGCTGAAAATGTCACAATATTCTTCTAGTTCCTTCCAAGCATTGTTTGCTTCTTCAAGAGTAATCCATCCCTTAACTACGAGATTGTTTAAGTCTATTTTCATATTTTTCTTGTAAAGCTCTCTGGCTTTTTCTTGTTCGTGAGCCCAGTCTTCATCTAGGTACTGTGTATGATTTTTTATCATTCGTACTGTACTATGTACATTTTGTGGACATACCATCATGTTTTTCAATGGTAAGCTACCATAACCAAATCTAGGTGTTAGTTCAAAACGTTCATCTTCTGTGAGGAAGGGTATTGTGAACGGTATACCATTCTTTGGGTTGCAGATAGCTCGTTCTTGACCATTTTCACAGTCAATTTTTATACCTAAGTATCTTAGTGATAGTCTACCAATTATGACGCTGTATCCGTCAGTGTCTAGTATAAAAAATGGCATTGTTAGCATGTGGTTGCCTATGCGTACACATACCTCTACAATATGTGTCATTGCTCGTATGATTTTATTATCAGCTAATTTTAAGTTTACTGGGTGGTCCAGTTTTATGTATTTGATCCATTGAGGATGCTCTCTTGTTAGGTAATCTACTACCGGTTTTGTCATTGCATTGGGCAATGCCCCCGTGTCCAGCTGAGCTGGTATAGGTACATTGTCTATAAATATGGGGATTGCGCAGTAGTAATCTTCTGTGTTTATTGTTGGTCGTTGTAAATTTGTTTCGTGACGAGCTTCACTCTCATTTGTTTTCATAAATTCTAAAATGTCTAAAGCTTTTTGCTCTAATGTCAATTCAATCTTTTTGATTTGATTTGGATGTTCTTCATCCTCGTCTGGATCGTATTTGGATATTTTGATCCATGGATCGTCTTTTAAATTGTCTACAAATGATAGTTGTACATCATTTAAGTCCATTATGTCAGGCATCATTAATATTGCCTCGTTTAGACGATCATTTGGTCTCATTTGTGATGCTTTGTCTTCGTAAATTTCTCGATTTCCGAGGTTGTCTATTTTAATTTTTTTCATTCCAAGTATCGAATCATATTCGTAATAGTCATAGTGTAAAATTTTGTCCGGTGGTATAGTACCATTCATGTTCAAGGATTTTACCTCAAATGTTTTTATCTCATTTTCTATGTCGGTTTTATCTTCACCTTCGATTTGTTTTTGTTCTTCTAAGATATGTTTCTTTGATTTCGGCTTCATTGCCGTTTCTGCGTTGTAGGGTTTTGAAAGCTGTGCACTTTTTGTAGGTGGATCGTAAGTTATTCTTACGAATTCGGCTTTTCCGTTTTCTTGTGATCGAAATTCTCTTCGCATGTATTCTCCAGTAGCTGGATCTATGTCTACTTTTTGGGCTAAAACAGCTACCAAAGTTTTCATCATGTTGCGATTAAATTGTATTTTGTCTTGAGTTTTTTGTGTACAGCATTCGCTGAATTTATTTTCTCGTACGTAGCTTATTGGTTCTTTCAATAGACTACCTGTTTTGGGCATTTCTTCGCCTGAATCGTCTACATCTAGCAATATTTTGCATAATAAGTCCATTACTATGGGGTACATCGCCATGTCAGGATAATACCTGTCGTATGCTTGACAATAGTGAAAAGTAGCCTCAATCGGCATAACCTCATTTTTTGGTGATTCTTCGGGTTGAATGAACCATCCTTTTTTGTTACTTTCGACTGTTTCAGTGCGTAAAAATTCGTAAGCTATTTGCTTATGAAATGTCACTCTAGGGTGGTCGTCTGCTATTTCTTGGAACATCTTGCGATACTCTTTGTATCGATGTAGGCTCGTGCCTTGTTCACCTTTCTTCGGTGGTTTTGCTATTGGCATTAGTAGTATTATTCGTTCCGCTCCTTTTTCTAGCAGTGCGTTTACGATTAAACGTAATTTGTCTTTTACCATTTCAGTAGGCGCATTAAAGTGATTAAATTCAATTTGTCCTGGGGACAATATGTATTTGGCATTTTTTGGAAAGTTGGTTTTGCAAACTAGTTTTAGTAATGTTCTAATGTCGATCTGGTCCCTTATATATTCTGGTAGTTGTTCGGCTCTGCGTACCGTTCCTCGTCTTATAAAGTGTACGATGCCGTCGCCTATCCATATATAGTCTTCTGTGAATGCATTTTTTTGCATAATCGGTGGAGGAAGCATTTTGCTAGACGAAGCCTCCACGTCGCCTAGCTCTACTTGTTTCCCGTAAGTTTGTCAGCTTTTTCTTTTTCTAAACGTTTCTTCTTCTCCTCTTCAGTCTCCTTCTTCGGAGGAGGTAAAATCGTAATTTGCGCTTGTGTTTGCGCATTCGTTTGGTTTAGCGCGTTTACCGGCGCTGTGAGTGTACCTTGATTTACATTCGATGATTGCTGCTGCGCAGCTTGTTGTTCATTTAGTGCTTGTAGTGCTGCTTGTTGAGCTGCGAGCGCATTTGGATCTGCCTGTGGCATGAAAGTCGGCATTTGCATTTGCATTAGCGGGTAGGGATAATATGTGGGTGCTTGAAATACCGGTGGATATGGATATGTCATAGGTGCTTGTGTTTGGGTCATCGATGTATCGAAATAATTCTGCGATGAATTAGAAGCTGTGTCTGGGTAGCTATCATCCAAATTGTTGTCATAATTTGTGTTGTTGAAATCGACATAATTGCCGTAGTTATCATACCCGTAATCGGGGGTGTATTCTTGACCGTAGTCTGGCATTACGCCATCCATTTCCATTTGTTTCACTGGTAATGTTTGTTGTTGATTTCCTCCTTGTGGAGGTTTGTAGATAGCTACTGTCGTATCTGTATTAGGTTGTTGTTGCCTACCTTGTATTGGTAGGGGTGGTCTCTGTGTACCTTGTTGAAATCTATTGTGTTGTTGGCGTTGGCCGCCATTTGATTGGTTGTTGTTTTGTTGTCTTTGAAATCTTTGACCATTTTGATTCCAATTATTTTGATTTTGAGGTCTGTTGAATCTTTGATTCATTTGTTGATTGTAGAATTGAGCATATTGCTCCGGTGTAAATCTAGATTGGAACTGTTGTAGCATTTGCTGTTGCTGCATCAATAGATTATTTTGTGCTGTGCGTAAATCAGGTATGTTAGTATTTTGTGTCGTAAATTTTTCGGGTGTATATTTTAGTTCCTTGTGTTTGGGATTATGTTCTTTTTTCGAGATTTGTCTTAAGATTTCAATAAATTCGTCGATCGTTAGGTCCGGTTTTTGGACATATAATGCGTACATTTTTGGTGTCTTATCTCTCATCATGTCAACGATGAATTTTTCATCTCTAATAGTGGAATTTTTGAAATTTTCCAACCATCGTATCATAAATCCAATGATTTCTGGTAACGAACGGCAGTATTTTGCGTCATCGCAAAAGTTTTCAGCATCTTGCTGTGCTTTTGCATTCCAGTAGAAATTTAAAAAATTCGTGCGTAAATCGTTATATACATGAACTTGTAAGTTAATACTTTTGAAAGCCCATTGGTCTTTCGTGTCTATGTTCGCACGGAAGGCTGCGGCCTTCATAAATTCAGTCACATTAAATCCAAGAATGTATTCTTCAAACGCATTAATGTATTCGTATGGGAAATAACGTCGCTGTTCGTTAAAGAACACGCCAGCGTTACGCATAGCTGTGTAGTCGATCTTCGTTGGTCGCGTGTCTGCGCCTGTGATCGCACGTTGGTGTGGATTTGCTTGTAGCGAATCGTGAATTTTTAATACTGTATTTGTAAGTGCCATTTGGTTGATAGTGCAATTGTTCACTAATTGTACTTGTTCAGCTACATTTTGTTCGATGCTTTGCATTCTGTTGTCGTTTTCTATAAATTTCTTTTTAGCGCTTTCATCTAATGTCGTATATTTGTTGGAATAATTAACTGCCCAATCGTTCAGTTCATCTAATTTTTGGCGTACGTATTGTACGTTTGTAGCTGCGTCTTGCGCTTGATTACATGCTTCGAGTGCGTGTGACGCCGATGTCGACGCACTTTCAGCTGCGGTTTGAGCGATGTTTCTCGCTTCAGTTGCTACCGATTTTGTTGTTTCGATATGCGATGCTAATTTGCGTTGATTATCAAAAATTGTTTGCATTTGTGTATTGTCATATTTCCATGACTCTTGTAATAAATTACGTAGGTGTTTTATATCATCGTCCTCACCGGGAGGGTGGGCGGGAATATTCGTGCTACGAGGAGTGAATGTGTATTTGTCGTTCATGTTTTCGTTTGATACGATATCGGATTTTTCCAAAGTTTTCTGATTTTGCTTTTCAGAAATCGGTTTCGGAACACTTTGTGTTCGACTGCGCCTATGAGTTCCCCCTTGTAGAGTTATCTCGTTGTAATCTACACGGCTTATACTTCTCTCACTACGTCTCAAGTTTGACATACGCGCCAAAATAAATTCACTACTGTGTAGTTATAAATTTTATTACAAGTAATACAAGTTACAAATAATAATATGTACAATTAAATGCGTATATATACGCAACGTGGTAGATCACGCTGTTTAAAAACGCGCGAAAACACCTCGTGTTGTAAAAAATACGTTAGGTGCAGCGGCAGCTGCGACAGTAAAATCGTCCGAGGTTGCGGCAGCGACAACGGCTCCGTTTTCTGAATTCGGCGGCTGGACGGGGCGGCGGTGGCAGCACGTACCACGTTGATTCGAGTGCTTTTGCTTCGCCTCTTCTTGGCTAATTTTCTCAAATTAACCTACGCGAAAATGCAAATAAAAAGCTCCTACTTATGTCTAGATTATTAATAAAGCCACTTTTTAAATCTTTTATTTGCGGATTTACCACCAAAAAGAAAAATAGCAAGCGTGTACGAGCTCTAGCGGCTCTCTATTTGTCTGTAGACAATAAGCAAAAAATGAAAAAGTACTTGACGTTAGGCGCCAATGTAAATATAATGATATTAAGTACCACTTGGTGATACTTGCATAAGCTGAATACTCTGAGAATATTACTTACCCCGGCCAAAGGCTATACCAATTATATCACACAATAAGTAAAATGTAGTCACGTGTAAGACACTTTGTATTAGACGTAAAAGAATAAACACAATTAAATACCTTTTAAGAAGGTTTTTAGTATCAACACGATACTTTACACTTAACACTAATTACTTATAATTAAACACAATTAAAACTAATATAATACGCTTTCTTGCCAATTATGGCTATAATACACCACCGAGATTATATCGCGTCGACACGTCCGATCACTACGTACCTCAACAATATAACAATCGGCCGCAGCGCCGCTCCGTGGGCTTGTAGCCCTGTGTCGCGACGCGTGATCAGTGTTACCAACACATATACTTAATCCTATATAACCCTTACAGGTCCGGCATATCTCCCCTCTATCAAAGTGTTTTGGCAGATGCGCATTGCGTATATACAGAGAAAAGTGTATGCCTTAACGCAGGAGTAAACTACTTGTTAAAACGCACGCGTGTACAGTCAGTAGAAACGCATAGGTTCACGCATGCTGTAATGCTGACGGAAATGCCTGGTTGCATACGCACAGAGTAAACGCTTAGGCGTGGCCATGCAGAAACCCACGCACTAACGCCACAAAAGTCTCTTTTTACGCATACCCTATGCGTTTCTCATGGGAAACGTATACATTTACGCACCTTCGCACATTTCACGGGAACTTCCTACCACACCTGCAATCAAACAAAATCATACGTTATGAATATACCTACATACAGGTCAGTTGCATCAAATTCAGTATAATAATTATATCATCATAAACAAGAATGGAAGTATAGGAGGAACTAAAGATTCTATCTCAACAAATTACGTAGGCATTAAAAGACAACACAGAAAAGACGAAATGCACTCGTAGGCGTAAAACGAGCGTTTTTTCTTGGAACCTCCCAAAATACTGTACCTTTCTTCCCCTTCTCAAGATTCATTTCAGTCTAAAAGTAAGATTTCACTCCAAAGTTCCATGCCCATAAACGAACCTTTGGGAAAAATGCAGGCAACAGGTACATTATGCTATGAACATGAAAAGTACCTATATACACGTCGAACAGAACCAAAATTTATCAAGAAGCAATCATATTCTAGTGGGTTAAAAAATAGCACCGACTTCAGTACGTGCTCAGTCAGTACAGTTCGACACAACTTAAAAATGTTGACGTTCGTGTGACATACTTACTGAGTGAACTTTTTTTTTTTTTTTTTGAAAGGTAGTTTGTCACGAACAAATTGTAATAAAGACGATAGAGATCTATATACCTACATATTGCCGGATGTTACTGACTTATTGGCTGATAATAATGATTAGGGAAACTAAAGGTCAAAAATTGTTGCCTAGTGTTATCGACTCATAGGTTCATTGAAAGTGTGTGTCGTTCACACCACAGAACCAAATTAGATAAATTTTTGAAAAAAGATGACAATCTGTAAATCAGGTTCTGAAGTCAATCCCTCGAGATCACACATCATTTTCGTCATTTCTTGAAATTGATTTTCAGGGTGTATTTCAGTAATTTTGAGGGGCTCATCTGGAACCTCCAGTCAAAAATTGACTTCTTTCCAGGGTTCTTGAATCAAAGCACCAGTTGCCCCAAAAGCATAAGTCAGTCACAAAGGACACTGGTGAGCATTGAGTAATGTATGTAGCATAACTCTGAAGAAACATCGAATAATATTGCAAGTCAATACTGTTCAGCAATCCTCTAAGAAAAAGTGGGACACAAAAATTTTGGTCACCCTATGAGCCTTAAAGTCGCACCAAACCGTCACTAAGAACACACGACTCGCAAAAATGTCACATAAGGTCGTGGACAAATCCAGGCAACATAGCGAGAAAAGGTGGACCATCCTCATCGATGAAGCGGGAAAAATACTGGAGAAGACAATATCCTAGGCGAGGTATTAAGCACCCCATAGCGTCGTTTTTTAACATTTAAAATTTATTCAATATATTTGTTTCCAACTTTCCCTTCCAAAATGTGGTTGAACTACATCTGGCTAATTAACACGAAAAACACTCAAGGGGAGGGCCAGGGGACCGAAAAGTTGACCAAATTTCAGTTTCACCCCCTCACCCCTCCTAACAACACATCGCTTCCTTAAATCCTTACGCCTCTGGGTTGGCATACTCTATTTGTAAGTTGATTCCTATAAGAAAATAAAAGGGACTTGAGGAACGGGCTTTAAATCAATCTTTCAAGCTTAAAATTTAAATTTTGTATGATATTATTTATTTGAGGAAAATGAATTATTGGTTCAAGTATTCAAAGTAGCAAAAATTGAACTTTTGATCACCCTAATAAAATGATGTACCCACAGGATTATTATTTATAACAAACTTACCTTACTACTCGTACAATTTAAATTTGAAAAAACCACGAATTTCCGTAAGATTAAGAATTTATTAAATTTGTTTACAAATTATTTTTAAAAAAAACTATATTCGAGTAAAGTAGGCACTTATGTAATCATGAAAAGAATTTCTTCTACACAAGATATTAAAAATGATGCTGTCGTAATATATATAGGTTCCAATTAACCAACTACTGATGAAATTAATAGGCATATGCAGATGGTTAAAAATGTAGCTGGAAGGACAAACGTCATACAATATGAAATATCATTCACTTACAACGAATGATCCCTTGATGATAAAATTGGCAAAGTCAACCTGCACATGTGCTCCATTATCCAGGTAATGAATCATACTTACTAGAGTACATTATCGTTGTTACAAACCTCCAACTTATCATTATGTGAGATATGGACATCTGAATTATGAAGGTAAATTTCAACTTTGTAAAAATATGCATAACATGTTGATGAACCTGTCTGGAGCAGGTGAACGTGTAGCACCTCGTCATGTTGAATATAATGTTGTTTTTTTTAGTTTCTATTATTTTTATTGAAGGCGTCTATTTAAATATCTGAGCTAAAGCTAATCCTATACCTCTATAATGCTGTACATGGCATGGCGCATTCATTTCATTTTATTTCATATTATTTCATTTCATTGCGTTTTTTTTATATATCTCTTATCATTTCCTATAATGTTAGTAAATAAGTCGACTTTGTAAATGCAGCAGTGCTGCCTATTGCAAAAAATAAAGTTGATTTGATTTGATTTGATTTGAAGTTAGATAACGCTGTTTGAAATCTGCAACTTCTTTCTCACTTTCTAAACACCATATCAAAAGATGGTCGAGAGAAGGTCTTGCACAACGTAGGTCAGTAATCAAACGACGAATTGTAAGGGCCTTGATATCCTTTAGATTTTGTTTCGACGTAACAAAAGTTTCAATTAGTTCTATGAACGTATCTATGATAACAGATGACCAGCAAGCGCTGCATGGTAGATTTTCTCGAATTAAATGTGAGGACATTAGTTCGTTTTTAAAAGCGGCTGACAGATCAATGTTTTCGAAAGCACTGTCGATAAAAGTGGTTAATTCTTTGAATCCACTCAAATCTTTTTTTATAATACCCAAAAAGGCAACTCCATAAGATGAATCTTTAAGATGAAGAGTTGTCCGCAGCAGTTGTTGTTTGAAATTCATACCTTTTTGCGTTTCAGGGTAACAAAAATCAACCAAGTCGTTCAACGAGTTGAATAAGCCTTCTTTTAGTAGTTTGACACACAATTTACGTACACAATCACTGTTCGCCATGATGTTATCTATGAATTTGGCAATCTCATCTTCGTTATCGAGGCAGAGTTTCATCATTTGCTGTAAATCTTCGCATCGTGTGCGTTTGATCAAATGAGGCCAACATTTATGCCAAAAATCGCTTTTCAGTTCAGAATTGGCACTCGAAAGAATGATCAAAAGGAAATTTACGAATCTTGTACACGAAAGGCCACAATTGATACAACTTGTACTTGCATTGCACCAACGAGACATGTCTTTGAAAAACCTGATGTCAGATAAAATATCTTTCATCATCGATCGCTTCCAATCCGATGGAATACTGTGCCAAACTGCGGAACAAAAATCTAACCAATTCTTGGGTTCGCTCTTGGAATGATCTGTAAAGGCTCCGTTTTCAAATTTTAGCATTTCTAGGACTACATTGCTTACAGTATTTTGGTTCATTTTGTTCTTAATGTGCATCCAAGTTGGTAGCCAGAGCCATTCGTATGCAAAACCACTTTCCCACAGGCATCTCATCAGTTGGCGAGCTTTGGTATTGACAAATTCACCAAGCTGTTGATCGTCCAGCTTTGGTAAGATGAACCTAACAAATGATACCACCTCGCGCCAGTACATAACAGAAGCTATTCGCAGTTGGCATTCCAAAGGTACTCTAGCCCATAAGTATTCCACAGATCGTCTGTTATAAGGCATGCAGTAATCAAACATTCGTTCATCACTTCGAATTTGTAACTTATCCAACTGATTTCTAAGGTAACAAACCCAGTAATAAACTTGCGGTGATGTATCAAAGTTAACATCGTTCAAGTCTAAGCTCTCGCATACCGAAGGCCAAATTCGCATAATATCGTCTTCAAAAAAATACGTACAAGCTATTTTAAACTTCTCAGCCTCACCGAGTCTATCAGAACGCATCATACGTTCGGCTGTTCTAACATACTGAATGCTGCCATCAAAATCGACAACGAAATCGTCGAAGTCTTCCAAAACAGAGTTCTGATAGGGACGATGAAATTGAAATATTCTCTGATAATGACTTTGTTGCCAGTGATTCATTGAAACGCTAAATCTTGTACTAAATTTGTAAATAATATTACGAATTGTGGATGGTAAGTCAGGCAGAAAAATATCAAAGTCTTCCGATGTACCACTTGAACGAAATTGTATCACTTGACTGAGCCATATTTTTAGACTGACGGTGATTGCTGATAGCTCTTTCAGTGATACTGGAGTCGGGTGAAAAATATCATACACATTGCGTGTGATTTCAACCATTTTAATCCTTGACTCGATTTGACTTCAATTCCAACCTAAAATCATTACGATAAAAATTAATAATGTGAAATGGGTAGATTTCCTTGTTTCGCATTAATTATGCCAAAACATCAAAAAATATCGGGCCGGGCGGTAGCACGGCGAGGGGGTTGGGATTATGATTTCTGAAAGTAAGATATTCGTCTAAGAATATATTGAAACACAGTTGTGCCAATTTATTTTGTTGCAAATCTTTAAAAAAAGAAAAAATTTTATAGGTAAGTTTTCGATTTTCTCAAACAAAATGAAAATTGTTTTTTCTTAACATGGTTGCCTACTTGCATTTCGTGCCATTTTTCATCATTTTCTTAAAATTTGGTATGGAGATGAAAAAAATTGTCACCGCCGTGTTCCAAAATAATTCCCTTCAATTTTCCCAATTTCAGAAACGATATTTTTCGATGTTTTGGCACAATCAATGTGAAATGTCTGAGAAGAAAATTTCAAAACAAGAATTTATCCAAAAATAAGCTATTTGCAAATTTGCAACTACTCACTCTCAGTCGGGGGGCCCGCATAAGGATCACCTGCACCCCCTACCGATTCTCCGTGACAACTTTTTGCTTAAAGGGGTAGTCCTAAGGAACATTTCTAGCCCTTGTCATAAAAAAAGAGTGACCCTACTTACAAAATGGCGGCCATTTTGATTGACAGGTTAACCAAAAATGCAGGTTTTGCGTTCCAATATAGGACTTTCACGGAATTTTTCAAACCGTACAAAAGTAGATCAAAAGAGCAGGCAAAAATTCATCACCTGTCAAAATTTCAAGTGCTAAAGTGCCTTTTTCGATTTTTGGTGAATTTACAAAAATCAAATTCTGACCAAAATGTGAGAAAAAAATCAAAATTTTACCAAATTGACCTAGAAAGCTGAAATGTAGGATATATCCTATTTTCGACCTGCCAAATCGATTGGAAACTGTTTCAACTCGTTTTGAGCAGTTTTGGAGCCTCCAGCAGATTTTTGAAACTTCAAATTCTCACAAAATTTCATCAAATGGAGTTGGAAAGCCGAAATTCATTCTGCAAACTAATTTCAATACGCAATGAAGTCGACTGCAGGTAATTTTCAAATCGTTTTGGAGCCTCCAGCGATTTTTTGAAAATTACTGGAGCCTCCAGTAGATTTTTGAAACTTCAAATTGGGTTAGCAAGCCGAAATTTACTCTGCAAACTTATTTCAATACAATATGAAGTCGACTGCATGGTGGTTTCAAGTGGTTTTGAAACTTCCAGCTACTTTTTAGAAATTTCAATTCTCCTAAAAACGGGATGAAACTTTTCAAAAAGTCACTGGAGGACTGTCAGTTCAAAAGTGAATCAAAGCTATGAGTTTCAAAATTGCTACATTTTTTATTTTTCTACATTAAGTAATTTGAAATTTCTGAAAAGTACTGAAAATTGCTAGAAGCTCCAGAATTTTCAGCAATTTCATGGTATATCGTTGGACGGCGCGGTGGTAAGACTAGGATGATGCGATGAGATCTTAAATACCTAATTTATCTTTTACCATTACAAATACATAGGGTGCTTAGCATAACAGTAAAAAAAAATTGACTCAGACCGATTCAACAAAATTATCTTACACAGTCATATTATACGTAACTTAGAAATTACTGATTTCTTACTTTGCTTCGTTTTCACTGATGCTTCACGTGGCCTTCGATTATTATGTATTCGTTCAATTATAAACTAAATTACATAAATAAAATAATAAAATAAAAAATATACATTCCGTGCAACGTGAACAGTGATTCATTAACTTGTACACTCACAAACGGAAGAAAAAAGTCGATTCAACTTCAGAAAAAAAGACAACTTTCATCTAGTCGCATAGCAAGATTGACTTCGGTTTCGGTAAAGAACTACCCTCGAATCATAGCTATAAGATACATCTATCTCTCCCCATCACATGACCAAAGTACAAATAGAAAGAAAAACGATAACAGAATCCCCTAACGTGACATACAGTACAATGGAAGAGAAACCAAAAGACGTCAGATATTAGTAGAACAAAAGCGCAACTTAAGGTTTTGAAAATGAACTATCGGAATTCCGAGATCTCACACGGGACAGATACCGTAAAACAAACATTGACAGTTTTGGTGATTTTCAACCTATGGCCTGTTGGTGTATTTGCTCAATCTTATTGAGCAAACTGTCAATGATTAATGGCTTTTCAAATGAACCATCTTTTACCTATAGAGATCGAACTTTGTAGCTTCTGAAATGCTGTTTTCTGATTTCAAAAATGAAGCTACTTTTTTCCATCGCGTAAAAATTTTCCATAAATCAATTTTCCCTATTTTTTTCACCATATGTCGAAAGTCAACACTCGTGTACAGATCTCTCCAAAATAGAAAAAAAATTAAAGAAATCACAGAAAAGTCAATTACAACATTTTGAAAAATTCAAATTTCTGCATTAGAAAAATTACCCGCTTTTAAAGCAAAGGTCACCCAAACCACCCAAGAAAATAAGTTCAGGCCACATACTCAATTTTCACACATCAAAAAAAAAAAAAAAAAAAAAAACTTTAGTAACCAAAAAAATTGAAAACTTAATTAAGTATAAAATAACGTTGGACTGTTTTGAAATTTTATGATAAAAATGAAGACTTTTTGGAAATTTTTGGCAACAAGGAGATAGTTTTCCATTGTTCATTGTCTAGCTGAGAAAAAAAAGACAATTTTTGGCAAAATAAAACGACAGCTTTTTGGCAATTCATTCTGAAAATAAAAATAGCGAAACTTCTGGACAATTATTTTTTTTTGAAAGTAAAACTTTTTAGATTTTTTTTATAACATCTGCTTATTTTTAGCAATTTTGTTAATGAACGAAAATTGTTTACAATTTTTCGCAAAAAACAAGACTTTGACATTAGCAAAAAATAGATCTCGCAAAAAAGCAGGGCTTTTGGGTAGCTTTTGAAAAAAAAAAGTGAAAACCGTTAGCCATTTTTCTAAAAGTCAAGAATTTATTTAAAAAACAAAAATTCGACCATTTTAACCAAAGATCAGAAAACTTTAGGAATTATTGGCAAAAATAGTAGGTACCTAGTACCTACCTACATTTTTTTTGCAAATTCTTTCAAAAGTGAGATTTCTTGATAATTTTTGCCTTTTGGAAATTAAAAAAGCGAGACTTTTCAATTGTTAACAAGCTAAAAATTTTTGAATTTTTCAGAAACGTATCCAAAAAATCAGTGAATATTCGAACTCAGCACCCTTGAAAATTCAATACCTACAGAATGTTTCATAAGTCGATTCTTCTTCTTCTTCTTCTTCTTTTTTTTTTTTTGAATTTTTGCTATGTTTGACTTTGAGGCATTGTTTATATGTATGTATAGTTCTGGCTTCTGGAAGGCCATTCCAGCAGATTTACACGGACCAAAATTGGATAATAAAGAGATGTTCATCACTCACGTAAAGTTGAGCGGGAGAGGGATGGATGGATAACGACTTTCCTTCAAAATAATAGTAATTGGACGCCCCTCCCATACAAAAAAAAAATGAATAAACAGATTGAAACACTTTTATTTCGAAACATAAAAAATTAAAAAAATTCAGGAGGGGCGAATAGCTGAGCATCGATCAAAAAAATTTTAATTTCTCAGGCACGTCATGTTGAGGTCTTTTTTGACCATAATGTTTTGCAACGCTCTTACATCTCAGATATAATTGACCCACCTCCTCTCCTCCCCACACCATTGTACAACCCTCATTCCATGGCCCATTCCAAGTCTTTCGTGCCTAACCCAAAACTTGAGTACTCATTTCAATTTATGAATCAGAGATCCTGAAATTTCCCGCTCAGTTGTTCGGGTATAGAATTTTTGGACGTTCTACCCCCCCCCCCCCACCACTAGTTTTAAAATTCTCATACCCTGAACTCCTGAACATAATAAGTAAGTATTTACTTCAATTTTCAGCAACAAATTTCACAATTAGGGGTGTGTTCGCTGATTTTTAAAATTTTGGATAATAAAATTTCATCATTGTTTTTTTTTTTAGCAAAAATGAATCTACCTATTTAAAAGAAAATATTTAGCGAAGGTCACAATAAGGGTCTTGTAGACAAGGAGCTTTTTCATGAATACTGAAACGTTCTTAAAATTAAAGAATACTCAAATGTAATTAATTATGACTTATGTGGAGATTTAAAAACTCGAGAACATACTCACGAGTACCTAACATAAACATAAAACTTGACAACTGAAATTGAAAAATTTTTCAAAATAAAAACAAAATTAAGAATTACTTAAGCTCGCATTTCTACTGGGATTGGCGAAAGGGGAAATTACTTGTAAGTGCCTTCATTATCATTTTTTTTTTCGCCCACCAAAGCAAAATTTATGATGTCATAATATTGCTGGAGTAAAAATCAATGCTACTTCACTATGGCAGCATCATCTATCATCTATCATTCTATATACGAGGAGTAAAATGAACATTTTCAACAACTATTCGAACGAGAAAAAAAAAACACTAAAAATACACATAAAAACACCATTTTGAGAACCACTTAGGAATTCAGCAGCAAAGAGTATTGAAAACAATCTCTTATCATACAAGTACATTTACATTTTACTTCTACAAGCACATATTTTGCACTTCAAACAGTTTAATTCAGTTGAACTCTATGATATTGAAGTCATTAAGTACAAAAATTATAAATTCGCTCACTACCAGATCAAATAATTTTTTAATTTTTGTGCTCCGCTACTCTACTATAATACGAGTACTTACATTATATAAACATGGATATTAAATACGAAAGCAATTAGGTAGATATTTGTACTCACAAGAAAATAGAGTTTCGATGCAACGTGGATCGATCCAAGGCAAATAATTAACTCGTATCAATGAAAAAAATTAAATAATCTTCACAAAAATATGACAACATTATATAGATGATGGAAAGTTAAGAATACATAAGCATGTACAAAAACAAAACATAAATATTGGTTTATCACTGAATCCTCAGTAGCACAGGTAGGTAGCCCTACAGGTAGCACAGATAACACAGAAAAACTGTTTTGTACCTACGTATAAGATAGGTAGGTAGCGGTAGTGCCCGATAACGCACTACGGAGATACGAATGACGCGATGCTATGCGATGTACATAGCATAGCATGACGTAGCAACCTATGACAACACACTACATACGTATTACGTACGTAACGTAGACGTACTACGTCTTCGGTCTTGGTAATCTGTGGAGGTAAAATTAGGCAATTAGAAGAAAGCATTTCATGAGACTTTTCTCACTTCAGAGTGATAATTTTAACCTCCATCTTCAGATCTTTAACGTGATTGACTGTTTTATCATCACTTGTCAATCAGGTTGGAGTATTTTATTACATCTTACATCTTCGGCCGCATCTGAAATCGTTACTATGAACGCACTCTCAGATCACTTCACTCAGGTTTTACGTACCTTAGTTTTACAACTTCGAACTTTGCCAACTACTTTGGAGATGTCATAAAGTTGGAGGGGAGGGGGTATTCAAATGTATATTTTTTAAAATGTCTTTTTTGATTATTATTATTATCTATTATTTATTTATTTATTTAATTGTTCATCTGTTTTTATGCGAAAATATTTTATAGGTATGTATTAATAATAGTAATCCGGCTCTCCGCCTCGCCCCCAGGCATAGGGGGGGAGTCGTTATCTACAAAGCTACAAAGAGCGTATATCATGGGCTGATTACCTAAATAAATTTCAATTTCAATTATGCATACAAATAGCTCGATTGAAGCGGACGACGCGACGGCTTGTAAAGGTTCCCTCGCGAGTGAGATGACCAACTGTCTTCACTTATTTCGTTTGAAAAAAATTCCATAATATTTATTCATTACTGAAAAAACAATTTTTTCAAAGATCTCGTAAGTAGCAAAGACGAATCAAACTACATAAATAGGTATTTACATAAAAATCTTGTTTGGCTGCTTTTCGTATGTTTGCGTCCAGTTTATTCACCCCAAATACGAAAAAAAATTCTCTAAACAGTTACTTACATAGATAGCAATCCGGATGCAACTTTACCAAAAATTAAATAAAAGTAATAAGTTAAAACGCGAATGGAAAAAATTAGATTTTATCACTGAATATAAGTACATTAAAGATCAATTTTACTGGCAAATTTTGTATCAATTTGGTCGGGCTGATTAACGATATTCAATTTTTCGAAAGTTATACCATCTAGGTATTTGATTTCTTCCAGTTCACACACACATCCCCTATATGGTCGAGTTTATAAATAAAATTGATAGGCTATAGTATAGGTACTACATAGATTCAATTTCTAAGCGATGATGATTCATTATAATTGAACAACAATAAGGCGTTATAATTAATTTACTGACCAGGAATATACGAATACACGAGATTGTTGAATGTGATTAGTTTTATATCCTATACCAGTTTGTATCCCTATTTAGTTTAGTTGCTACCAGTTGACCTGTAGAAGTGCATCGTGGGCTATCGAAATGTCCACACCATTCGTTCAACGATCTCATGTCAAAATAGTCAAGTTATAAGTACTTTTGCTCGATATTTTTTACATTATTTTTTTCAATTTCGATTCATTCGCTCTTCCACTCTCTATTTATGTTTTCAAATTTTTAAAACTCGAGTAAGTATTGATAAAATATGTTCTCTATTCTTTATATTTATGCAGGTTTATAATCATAATTATTCAGATACTGCCTCAAGCCTGAATTTAGAAAAATAATAATAATATTAATAAAATGTTAATAGGTAGGTATTTCAATTGACTGTGCCTATTTCAAAATGAGAAGACTATTTTCAATCCCTTCTTCGGCATTAGGTAATATTTTTTTCACGTATGTAGATGAAAATAACTAGGTAGTAGGTAGGTAGGTAGGTAGGTAGGTAGGTAGGTACGGTAAATATAAGTAGGTACTACAAATTTAATAATAGAAATGAATAATTCAAGAACAGAGGCGTGCCAAATTGGGGTTTGTATGTAAAGGGAGGAGGGAATAGACCCTCCCTCCAACAGAAAATGTTGATGAAAAGTGGAAAAAATCAAAGAATGATCAACCACCATGGATTTTTGCTCCTTGAATTACATACATATATTACATATATCTAAATTTTCAAAAGCATTCGTCCTCGTTTCGCTCGGGTCAGATCATTCTCTTTCTCAGTTCTTTGACCATAAGTTGGAGAGTAGAAAAATTGACTTCTCACATTAAAAATAATATTGTTTACACTTGAAATCTCCCAAAAGATCTCTTCGTTTCAGTTAACTGCCAGAGAGTCCCAAATTTTGTTAAAATATGTTAAAATATCAAAAAAGGTCCTATTTTTCGTCAAAAATTCGTAGTAAACCATTTCTAATTTTTGCCAGAATTGGTTCTTTTTGAAAATATAAAATTTTGTTCAGAAAAAATGGAGAATTGTGAATTTTTGAGAGGTTTTGACCTCGCTTTGCTCGGACCTTATTCAGATTTTTAAAAATGTTATCTACCATTTTCTGAAAACTATAAAAATGTTGAAGCCATGAAAATCAACTTTTTGTATCCATAATGAACGTTAGTTTGCACTTGATTTGGAGAATTTCGAATAGACAACCAAACCAATGTAAAAATTCAAATTTTTTGAAAAAAATCGGTACCTACTTCATCAATTTTGAAAATGTAAAATTATTATTCAACATTTTTGTTTCCATCTGTCCAACACTTACTATTTCAATGCCCCTCCTTACATCAGCACAGACTGTCCCTACAAATAGATGAAAGATCCTTATTCATACCAGACGACCCTTCCGAAATTAAAAAATTCTTAGACCTAATTAAAAAACTTGACCTTACCAACTCGATTTAAATCTCATACGACGGGTGTAATAATCAAGTAATTACAAACACCCAAAAAAAAAAAAAAAAAAAAAAAAAAAACTTCCCTTCCAAAATTTGTTCGAACACATCTGGCTAATTGGATGGGGAAAGGGGGCGGATGTGAGGTAAAAAGTTGGGAAAAACTGGGAGGGGGGAAGTACAGATGATATTTCAGTCTCACCCTCCCCCCTCCAAACGACTTATCACTTTGTCAAGCCTCTGTTCATGAATGATACGTACCTACAAATAATTTTAATTTGACTTATCCGTGAGAAAGTATTTATTTATTTACTCATTTATTTCAGTTTTAAGCATACTTTCATTAGTATCAACTCAGAACTCGACAAAAAAAATTTGCGAAACGAAAGAATGTTTATCGGCAGGTAATAACGGTTCAATTTCTGAGACGAGTAAGTTTTTGCTATTTTGGAAAGTTGCTTACAGGTAGGGAAAGCTGAAAAATAAATCCTGGCATGAAGTGAAAATGTTGTGGAAAAATCAATATACTTAAATCAAAAAAAAAAAAAAAATGTAGAAATTGATTCATATTCTCTGCTCGATGTTTAATTATTCGTTCTATGCTACAAAAATCACTTTATTTTCACAAAAGTATGAAAAGAGCAACACTTTTCTTTCCCCTTTTCATCAGATAGGGATCCCATACTGGTAGAAAAATTTGAATTGAAAGAACAGCATGAAAAAAACCTTGACCAATCAAAGAGTATTTTTCGATTTTTTGAAAATTAAATTTGGACCAAAAATAAGAAAAAATGAGATAAATACCAAATTTTAGTTTTTCAAGTCGACTTGATGAAATTTTGATTTTTTGATTCCTATCTTTGCCGCAAATTCAATCATAAAAAAATTTATCAAAAATTGAAAAATGCATTTTGCGTACCTGAAGTTTTGACATACTTACTCTTTCAATTTAGCTTGACCCGGTTCAAAATTTGTTCAGCCAGTTGGTTATCTCGCTCATTAGTACAAAAATGAGATAATATCAATTCTGAAAATTTTCTGGATTTAATTAGTCCGGCATATGACAATAGGACTAATTGCACCCCCCCCCCCAACCGATCCTCCGGGACAACTTTTTTCTTAAAGGGGACATCCTAAGGAACATTTTAAAGCAAAGTTGCCAAAAAAAAAGTTGGCCTTACTTACAAAATGGCGGCCATTTTGATTGACAGGTCAGCCGAAATCGCAGATTTTGCGTTTTAACATAGGACTTGCACGAACTTTTTCAAATTTTACAAAGGTAGATCGAAAGATCATGCAAAAATTTATCACCTGTCAAAATTTCAAGTGCTAAAGTGCGTTTTTCGATTTTTGGTGAATTTTTGAAAATCGAATTCAGGCCAAAAATGAGGGAAAAAATCAAAATTTTACCAAATTGACCAAGAAAGCTGAAATTTGGGATATACCCTATTTTCGACATGCCAAATCGATTGGTAACGGTTTCAACCCGTTTTGAGCAGTTCTGGAGCCTCCAGCAGATTTTTGAAACTCGAAATTCCCACACTGAAAGAAATGATTTTCAAAACGCTGTATTCAGTCCCGAAATTGATGCAATGGTTACTGCACAGTACAGTAATTTTCAAATTACCTCATTTTGATGTAATGATTACATAGTTCAAATCAGAGAATGCATCAAATAATGGAATGAGTACATCGCCAGGATGGATTTATTGCATCACCTTCCAAAATTCATTTCTATGTTCTCATTACATTTCTTTGGGGACTCAGTCCTGCAGATATGGTATTCAGAATATCATTTGGTGGGAAATAGTTACATCGTATAGTAAGCAATGGTTACATTCCTTAAACATGGCTGAGAACCATGTAGTGATTTACTGAATACAGTAAACGATGTACTGAGTACATCGTCAGTGGTAAACATTCCCAAACAGTGAAAAACTTATAAATACTTCGAGGGCCTGAATTAAACATTCTACTCGCGGCCATGTCGTTAAGTGCAGGCAGTTAGAACGAGAGGTCGCAGGTTCGAATCCCGGTTAGGTAGGAAAATTTTCGTAGGGATATTAGGTCTTGAAAAATTCGGTGCAGTGAAAAACATTTAGATGTGCGGAGAAACTTGAAATTGATTAAAAAAAAAAAAAAAAAAAAAATACCTGATATAGTGGGGATTGTAATAGATGGCAGTGGTAGAAAGTAACTAATTACTTTTGACGGTAAGAAGTTTTGTCTAGCGGCTCATAAAAAGGGAATCAAATAATTATTCCCTTGGAGGGGAATAATTACCTGATACCTAACTAGCTCTGGAGGCAGGCTCTTTCTATTAACGACCCTCTAACATTTTATAAAAGTTGAGCTTTACGTACCATTAAATAAAACTCGAAAGAATATGTACAGATAGCCTATATTCATTGATACATCCATACATGAAAGTTACGTAAATCAAATAGACCAAAAGCAGATTTACATAGAAAATACATATCGAATGAACAAATATTCGATTATGCAGCAAAACACATAACATTTGATAACACGTAAATACTTAGTTATCAATTAAAGCACTATCTTCGTTATGAACATAGGTACGGAATAATTATACCTACTCACTATTAGTTAGTCGTAATAATAATTATGATTAAATTATTAAAAGGAGTTAACCGCAGCGGAGTACCAGACTCCACGAGTAAGCTTTTTTCATTACTTACCCAGAACTATTCACGTTAAATTATCTCTCCTGTGGACTCACCAATACTAGGTCCAATCGATAATTCTCAAAGTCTGAGGAATACATTTTGAAACTAGATCACAGCCCCAAGTCCGGATTATGGGACGTGATCCAAAAATACCATAAAAACGATATAACGAGACAATGTATCTCACGATTTACATTACGTTAATAGACATACAAATTCACACCGAACAAGCGGGTAATACTTAGAATAAATTGCAAGAAGGATACTATAATACCCATTATGAACGATATGAACAATCGTTTTGGTGACAAGAAGTTCTACCCTGGCCAGACGTAAAAGATCAAGTGAGAATCGAGCGCGAATCGCCTAGAGACGAGCCCTATGCGAATTCGGAAAAGTCCTTGACTGATGTCAAGACTTACACACACACACACACACCATGGTAGAACAATACATGAAAATATCATGTACTGGTTTTTCATAGAAAAACCAGTATAACGAAAAGATACATTAATACCCGCGAGTATAGTGGGTATAAGAATACCCACGATACGTGGTTAAGGCATTCCTGCTCCTCACATACCTAACCCCATTTTTTAAAATTTAAATACTGTTGAATAAAAACGATGGAATGGTTACTGCACTTCTGTGTAATAGTTACTTCTCTAAATGTGTACTGATTAATGCGTTTCATTCCTATACCAAAATTACCGCGTTTTAATGCACTGAGTGCATCGTTTTAATGTAACTATTACTGTTTATTTCTTTCAGTGCACAAAATTCCATCAAATTGGAGTTGTAAAGCTAAAATTTATTCTAAAAGCTAATTTCAATATGCTACGAAGTACTGCAGGTGAATTTCAAGTCGTTTTGGAGCCTCCAGAAACTTTTTGAAAATTCCTGAAGCCTCCAGCAGATTTTTGAAACTTTAAATTTTTTAATGTTGGGGAAATTTCAAGTTTCAAAAATCTACTGGAGGCTCCAGTAATTTTCAAAAAAGTCGCTGGAGGCCCTAAAATGACTTGAACCCACCTGAAGTCGTCTTCAGAGGGTGTTAAAATTGGAGTGTAGAGTAAATTTCAGATTTCCATCTCCATTAGATGAAATTATGTAAAAATTTAAAGTTTCAAAAATCTACTGGAGGCTTCAGTAGTTTTCAAGCAAAAGTCGCTGTAGGCCCTAAAATTACTTGTGCCCACCTGAAGTCGTCTTCAGAGGGTGTTAAAATTGGAGTGTAGAGTAAATTTCAGATTTCCATCTCCATTTGATGAAATTTTGTGAAAATTTAAAGTTTCAAAAATCTGCTGGAGGCTTCAGGAATTTTTAAAAAGTTGCTGGAGGCTCCAAAACGACTTGAAATTCACCTGCAGTATTTCGTAGCGTATTGAAATTAGCTTTTAGAATAAATTTTAGCTTTACAACTCCAATTTGATGGAATTTTGTGGGAATTTCGAGTTTCAAAAATCTGCTGGAGGCTCCAGAACTGCTCAAAACGGGTTGAAACCGTTACCAATCGATTTGGCATGTCGAAAATAGGGTATATCCCAAATTTCAGCTTTCTTGGTCAATTTGGTAAAATTTTGATTTTTCCCCTCATTTTTGGCCTGAATTCGATTTTCAAAAATTCACCAAAAATCGAAAAACGCACTTTAGCACTTGAAATTTTGACAGGTGATAAATTTTTGCATGATCTTTCGATCTACCTTTGTAAAATTTGAAAAAGTTCGTGCAAGTCCTATGTTAAAACGCAAAATCTGCGATTTCGGCTGACCTGTCAATCAAAATGGCCGCCATTTGTAAGTAAGGCCAACTTTTTTTTTGGCAACTTTGCTTTAAAATGTTCCTTAGGATGTCCCCTTTAAGAAAAAAGTTGTCCCGGAGGATCGGCGGGGGGGGGGGGTGCAATTACTCCTATTGTCATATGCCGAACTAAATGTTTTCGCGAAAAGATTCATTCAACTTCAATTCAAATGTTTGTTTCGTCAGCGAAATTGAAAACTTACTCCTAAACATGCATTGAACCAAATTCTACGACTTTTCAAAAAGCAAAAACGATCTGAGCTGTAGTTGAGTTACATTTAATCGTACTTTGAGAAAATTTTACACCTACGGTATTTTTTTTTTTTTTTGCAAATTCAGCGCAAAATTTAAAAGAATCGATCAACTTTGAAGCGGATCCTTGTGATGATTTCTACAAGTATGCTTGTGGAAATTGGCCAAAAGTTCATGAAAATCCAAGTTTGATCCCTGGAAGTACTATCAGATTGAGAAATGACGAAAATACAGCAGAACTTTACGGTATGAAAATTCATACCAACACTCTTGTACATATGTACATATTATTACGTATACCTACATAAGTACTTGGCTTTCTAATTGCCTTTCCATATTATGTTCATGCATGACACTATAATTATAGATTTTCTCAAAAAGAATAACACCGAAGATGAACCTGAAGCTGTCCATAAAGCTAGGAAATTATATGCGTTATGTTTAAACAAAAGTAGGTACCTACAAGGCACAAAAATCACCATAAACAATATCAAAAGTGAACAATAAAATCATTTCAGTCAGTAAAATTCGCAATTTTGTGTATTTCAAGCCGCATACAGCAATCAGACAGAACCGATTAAAACCATTCTACAAAAAATTGGTCTACCAGTAGTTCCTTCCATGTATGATGTGGATAAAAACTACGATTACACGACAGTATTAGCCAGAGCTGCTAAATTGGCTGGAATCAAGATGTATTTCGACCTAGGAATCAGCGCAAATCCGTATAATCGAACAACGAATATGATCGCATTAGGGAAAATAGCACCGACAGCTGAACTTGATCCAACAATGATGCCTCTGATTAGGTGAGTAAAACAAATACGTAGATAGTAGATATGTACATGATATTTATAAGAGCATCAATTCTAGCAAATCAAGTCCGTCAGAACGAGCAGCAAGAAAAATTTCCGAAGAAGAATTTATGGATCGAGTGGTTCGTAAAATGTGCGAAGGGAGTCACTCGACTCCTTGCGTACAATGGGATGCAAATACTCTCTGGGCACGAGAAATAACGATTCAAAAAGTTATATCGCAAAGAGATGACCTTACACAAGTCAGTATAATTCCTCCTGAACTACTATAATTAGTACATTGAATAATGATTGACTATAAACAAAAAAATTTCCATACTGTACGATTATGCATTGACAAATTCAACTTTTCAGATCAAACATAAACCTATTCCGGCACTGAATTCTACGCCCATAGCCATATACTCCTTGAAACAACTGCAAAATTTAACTGACAGCATTGCAACGGAAGTAAATACAGTAATTCCCAAGGTAATTCGATCGAATATCATTTCATATTAGTAAACTACAAATACCTACATTGAAACTACCCAAGACAAAAATGGTTCGATTATCACCTAGCTCAACTGGACCAAGTACATAGAAGAAACTTTCAAAGATTTGGATAACGTAACATTGGATCTCAGTGATCCGACAAAAGTTCAAATCGCCATTCAAGGTTTGGAATTCATCAAAGCAATAACACGATTTATTTACAAAATTGGAAATGTGAAAATGATAGGTAAATGCTCAAACATGTGTAAATTTATACTCAATAACACCAATCATTTTAATCAGCACAGTACCCTGCTACAATTCATTTATTTTCGAAAAAATTCTACACAGAGCTAGGACTTTGGTTGGAAGTTGTTTCCAATCTTTTACCCTACGTTGATTTGAAAACTTTCGAAGCTAAACATGATATCGATAATAAGGAAGACTCTTCAGTTAGGTGAGTACAGCATGGATCATTTTCAGTCAGAAATTTGACGCACGAATAAAATCTTCATGTGCTCAGTTTTTCACTCAATTATTTACACGGGTATATTTTGTTTCCCTTTCAAAACAGAGAACAAACTTGCGCTGAAATAACGAAATTATCATTTGGTATGGCAGTTAGTTACGTATATGCGACGAAGGAAAAATATATCAACGCCAAGACGGAGGTAAAAAAATTGATTCATTCTAAGATAAGCAACTCGCAGTAATTTTCTACAGATATGAAAACTTGACGATCTTTAATTATGTACCTACTTAAGAATTTAGGATTTTGAAAAATCAATTTTTATTTAAAAAATAACCATCAGGGTACCAATTTTCTAGTTTTTTTCAATGGATATACACCGAAATGATTTCTTTAGTGAGTAGGAGAGGATGAGGAAGGGGAAATGGAGAGGGGAGTCTGTGCTGAGAAACTAAGGCTTTCTAACTTTCCACGATTTTCTTGAAATGATTCTCAAAATATGGCAAATGAAAAATAGCCCTCAGGAGGATGTAAAAACCCGATAAAATAAAATCAGCAACTTTTTGAAAATTCCTGAAGCCTCCAGCAGATTTTTGAAACTTTAAATTTTCACAAAATTTCATCAAATGGAGATGGAAATCTGAAATTTAATCGACACTTCAATTTTAACACCCTCTGAAGACGACTTCAGGTGAGTTCAAGTCATTTTAGAGCCTCCAGCGACTTTTTGAAAATTACTGGAGCCTCCAGTAGATTTTTGAAACTTGAAATTCCCATAACATTAATTTATCAAATGGTGGCAAGCTGAAATTTACTTCGCAGACTACATGGTGGTTTCAAATGGTTTTGAAGCTTCCAGCTACTTTCAGGAAATCTCAATTTTCCAACAAAAAAAACGCCATATTATAACCTTTCAAAAAGTCGCTGGAGGCTCCAAAACGACTTTAAATCCACCAGCATTCAACTTTGTAGCGTATTGAAATTAGTTTGCAGAATAAATTTCGACTCTCCATCTTGGTTTGATGAAATTTCAAGTTTCAAAAATCTACTAGAGGCTCCAGTAATTTTCAAAAAAGTCGCTGGAGGCTCTAAAATGACTTGAATCCACCTGAAGTCGTCTTCAGAGGGTGTTAAAATTGGAGTGTAGAGTAAATTTCAGATTTCCATCTCCATTTGATGAAATTTTGTAAAAATGTAAAGTTTCAAAAATCTGCTGGAGGCTTCAGGAATTTTCAAAAACTCGCTGGAGGGTCCAAAAAGACTTGAAATTCTCCTTCAGTATCTCGCAGCGTATTGAAATTACTTTTGAGAATAAATTTCAGCTTTACAACTCCAAGTTTATGGAATTTTGTGAGAATTTCGAATTTCAAAAATCTGCTGGAGGCTCCAGAACTGCTCAAAACGGGTTGAAACCGTTTCCAATCGATTTGGCATGTTGAAAATAGGGTATATCCCAAATTTCAGCTTTCTTGGTCAATTTGGTAAAATTTTGATTTTTTCCCTCATTTTTGGCCTAAATTGTATTTTCAAAAATTCACCAAAAATCGAAAAACGCACTTTATTTAGCACTTGAAATTTTGACAGGTGATAAAGAAGGAGGGTCATTTTGGCCATTTTCGTGCCCCTCGCTACTTCGAGACTTGGATGGCCTTTTCTTATAGGGGATGGTCCCTATTATTAATATCAGGTGATATTTTCCCAGGGGAATCCATAGGGGGGCTGTGGGGTGGCCCCAAAGTCGAAAATTTCAAAAATTTTTAGAACCACTGCTCGAAAATGTAAAAAATTAAAAGTAGCGAATATATGTTGCTTTAAGGGTAAGCAATGCGGCACGTAACGCTTTTTTCATTTTTGACCTTTTTGGGGGTTGTGGTGGGGGTATTTCTATTTTTGAAAATTTTGGAACCCCCTTTTTTGACCCTTCCCGTCGAGCCACCCTAATGCCTTTTTCAAGGTTTATTGCTACTAGTAGTAAGTTCAATTGATATCATTTGCAACCCCCTCATCAACTTGGCTCATATCGAAAAATTCAATTTTTGACTTTTTTTTGAGGTCCATATTTTGGGAAACCATGAAAAGCTATCGAGGTCCGGTTTGCGGCAAATAAGTTGCATTTTACTTCTTAATCGACTGGCATGCTTGAATTTTTATTTCAAGTCAACTTTTGACCTCATTGTTGCAGATTACTTTTGGGGGTGGCGAACTTTGAGAACCCCTGAAAAAAGTTCTAAAGTGAATTTTTTCAAACTTTGAGCTGAAATGGTCTTAAATACATGTGTTTAACCAATATAATATGCGAATGCGATATTTTAATACAATTTAGTCATTTTGGCTAATTTTATCAAAAAAAGTAGTATTTTAACAACAGGCATAGCATTTCCGGCAAAAGTTCTGAATCTTCAATAACACTTTTGATAAAATTAGCCAAAATGACTAAATTGTATTAAAATATCGCATTCGCATATTATATTGGTTAAACACATGTATTTAAGACCATTTCAGCTCAAAGTTTGAAAAAATTCACTGATATCAATTGAACTTACTACTAGTAGCAATAAACCTTGAAAAGGGCATTAGGGTGGCTCGACGGGAAGGGTCAAAAAAGGGGGTTCCAAAATTTTCAAAAATAGAAATACCCCCACCACAACCCCCAAAAAGGTCAAAAATGAAAAAAGCGTTACGTGCCGCATTGCTTACCCTTAAAGCAACATATATTCGCTACTTTTAATTTTTTACATTTTCGAGCAGTGGTTCTAAAAATTTTTGAAATTTTCGACTTTGGGGCCACCCCACAGCCCCCCTATGGATTCCCCTGGGAAAATATCACCTGATATTAATAATAGGGACCATCCCCTATAAGAAAAGGCCATCCAAGTCTCGAAGTAGCGAGGGGCACGAAAATGGCCAAAATGACCCTCCTTCTTTTTGCATGATCTTTCGATCTGCCATTGTAAGGTTTGAAAAATTTCGTGCAAGTCCTATGTTGAAACACACAATCTGCGATTTCGGCTGACCTGTCAATCAAAATGGCCGCCATTTTGTAAGTAAGGCCAATTTTTTTTGGGGGGCAAGTTTGCTTTCGAATGTTCCTTAGGATGTCCCCTTCAAGAAAAAAGTTGTCCAGGAGGATCGGCGGGGGGGGGGGGTGCAATTACTCCTATTGTCATATGCCGGACTATTTTGTAAACAAAAAACAACCTTAAGCTCAAAATAGGTACCATAAAAATTGATTAGCTATACTGAAACGGTCATTTCAAATGTGATGAGACGAAATTGATTTTTCAAACTTATTTAATTTTAGTAGTCAATTTTTTTTAAATTTTAAGCCATTGTGTGATGTTGACAAAGTGCTTTAATATCGGTGTGTCTTGATGTTGCTACAGATTCGTCAAATGTACGGTCATATTCGAGACAGTTTCGAACAAATTATACAAACAGTGCCCTGGATGGATGACATAACCAGGCAAAGAGCATTGAAAAAATTACACGCGGTGAAATCCTATATTGTTTATCCCAGTGTAATCAAGACAACAAACATACTGAATGACTTCTATAAAGACGTATGTACCCAAATTTTTATAATAAACTTGTAACATTGTAATTCATGACATTCCATACCTAATAAATTACAGGTGAAAATATCGGACAATTTTTACGATACGATGATTACAACAGTTCAGAGTCGAGTGAAAAAGACTCTAAGCAAATTGAATCAAATCAATGATCTAAATGAAGACGAGTAAGTGTGAGAATTTTCCATACAAAAGAGTCATCTTTTCCATTTAAAAACTTTCAATTTTAGAAATTTATAATTTTCAACAGTTGGATTATAACTCCCAATATTGTCAACGCCATGTACGATCCTCAAAAAAATGCCATAAGTACGCGAATACGTTTATCTAGCTCATGAAAAACTCATGAATTTAACGTTTGTATAACTTTTTTTCAGTTATCCCTGCTGGTATACTTGGATTATCAATTTATAATCACAGTTTGCGGTAAGAAAAAGCTACATACTGATAATGAATTTTGAATAAGGTACCTTCAAAATATATGTACGAGCCTGCCTACTTTAATTTTCGTAAATTTCAATTTAGGGCCTTGGATTATGGCGGATTAGGTTCAATCGTGGGTCACGAATTAACTCACGCGTTCGACAACGAAGGTTAGACATTTCCTTTAAAAAACCACGAATTATACTTCTTCAAGTAGGTAATTTTTGATCATTTCAGGACGACGTTTCAATGAGATAGGAAATATTGAAGACTGGTGGCAACCTGAAACTTTAAATTCGTACAAAGAAAAGGCCAAATGTTTCGTTAAAGCTTACGGCAATTACAGCACAAACTTTGGAGGTATCCGACAAAAGGTACTTATAAAAAGCCTCATTAACCTTTCCAAACGTACAAATTACATATAAGCCAAATGGAGTAATTTTTACGTTATAAATTTTCACCAGGTTGACAGTAAAGTAACACTAGGAGAGGATATCTCAGATAATGGCGGATTCAAGGAATCACTTTTCGCTTACAGAAGATTCAAATCTGAATTTGGAGATGAACCGATTCTTCCACAGTTTGAAAACTTCACCCACGAACAACTCCTCACAATAGGATTTGCCAATGTAATAATTATTATTATAATTTTTATAAAATGCACTAATTTCGTGGGGAAGAGGGTGATAAATAATTCATAATAGGCATCAATGTACTTCAAAACGCTTGATCATTTTTATTCAACAGGTGTGGTGTGAAAATCCAACCATAGCATCTACGTTGTTAAACAAATTCAGCGATCACAGCCCGGATCCAGTTCGTGTGAATGGAGTACTTAAAAATTCCGAAGAGTTTTCTGAGATTTGGAAATGTCCTAAAGGCAGTAATATGAACCCAGATAGTGATAAATGTTCTGTTTGGTGATTTTTCAAGTTAGTTGAGAATGAAAGTAACTAGATTACAATTCAGCATTATTTTTTGTAACATTTTTCACTATAAATTAATGTAATGGGAAATAAATACAGGGTGTTTTACAGGAAACAGACGATTCTAAAATTGAAAATCTCCCTGAAAAATGTAGATATCGCGGAGGTGGCGGTGTCTCTGGGTAGCCAATAACATCAATTTTACCCTCTTATGGTTGGTTACAGCCACCGCGCTCTCAGTACCTTGGCTTATTGAACGAAAGAAAAAATCGTTTTTGCGATGAAGTGAAATTCTCAAAAAAAAATCGAAGATGAAAAAATCAATTTTAACAAAATTTTAAAGACAGATCAGGCAAATTATCAAGCAGAACTATTGCTACAGGGGTCCAACAACCAATTTTCCGCTGATTAGCGAGGAGAAACTTTTACACGATCAACGTGTGATTGTATCATGTATGGGTAGGCGTTATTGCTTCATGGGGGATTATTGGCCTGTTTTTCTTTGGCGGAAATGTCAACACTGCGCGGGTACATAGACATTAAAGCTATAGACATGATAAACACCTCCCTACCCCCTCTATCTAAACAAGCGCGGAATGTAGTTATTTTTTTATTTTTTTTTTTTTTAATACTTTCCTATTACTGTTTCCCGCACATGTTTATACAAATTCGAAATTAACAATTTTTTAAAATCTCAGCATTTATGTATTTTCCTCTCATACAAAATTAAAATAGTATACGCGAGAGGATTGGACAGTAACGCGATTAACTTGTGCGATTTAATTCTCAACAAAGTTAGAATAAAATGTAGGGTAAAATAGCGCGGAAATTTTCGGTGTTAATTGATCGAATGTAATTTTGGAATTTAAGTAAATTTGGTTGAAGTATATAAAAAACTATGCTGTGTCTGTGCAGCATCAAAATATGTATTTCTACAGAAAGAATTTTCATTTCATAAGATTCCAAGACTCGTGTCAACTAGGCCTTATGTTTTCGTCTATATCTGGAAATTTGGCTCTGGAAATCAACATAATCTTTTGGAGGAAATGAGTGATCAGATCACTCAAATTCATTTTTTTTTCAAATAACTTCTTTCATGAAAATTCTTGAAATTCATCGGTTGAACTTCTCTCGAGACTTGAAGGGTTCAAACGTCAAAAATGTGCACATTGATTTATTTTTCAATATGTATCTACTAACTACCTACCTACCTACCTACCTACCTACCTACCTACCTACCTACCTAGTACCTACCTACTATAATTTTATCAACTTATTTCGACTACTAAAAAAAACAAAACAGAAAACAAAAAACGCATTTTTTTCTCAATCTTTGGATTTTTTTTTTAAAAATGGAGAAAGTGAAAAAATGTCAATTCAATAGGTATTTTTGACTTGTTCATCAGCATAAAAAGTTTCACTTGAGGGTCATTCCATGTCAACTCAACCAAAAAAAGGCAATTTTGAAAGTCATGTCTTTCGATTTCACTCAATTTTTTTTTATAATAAGTATGTACCCACCCAGCAAGTAAGAAAGCCGCAATCAGTTTGGTCCCAGCGCCTTCAGGGGGTGGGTGGGGGGGGCTTCCATTATTTTCACATTGTCTCGAGGTATTCAACTTCAGCAGCCCATTTCTCCAAAACTATGATACTTTGATCAAAACTGATTTCACAGTTTGAAAGGACATTGAATTTTGAACTTTTCAAGTATTTTGAAATTTTCAAAAGTTGAAAGTTGAACTTTCAATTTGAAAGTTCAAATTTCAAAATGGCGCTGTAAGTGGGAGCTACCATTTAAAATTTTGAAAAAACTTCAATAGATGTACATTTTGATACTTTTTCGAAATATTCAGGTTTCGAGATGGGACTCTTTGACGGAGGGGGAACACCGCCACCCCCAATTTTGGGTGAAATTTTTGAAAGAAAATCTGGGGCATGTGATACATTGAATTCCATGTTTTTGGTGACGCTGAACACGAATATGACGTCAAATTTTTGATAGGACCCCATCCACGGCCCGCAGCACCTCCCCAAAGGGGGTAAAAGTTGAAAAAAGCGTTTTGTTCGTGTGACACATGGAATAGTATGTTTTTGGTGACGCTGAACACGAATATGACGTCTGATTTTGGATTTGACCCATCCACGGCCCCCAGCACCTCCCCAAAGGGGATGACCCCCCCCCAAATGGTCACATTCGTGTGACACATGAAATAGTATGTTTTCGATAACACTGAACACGAATATTGCCTTAGTTTTTCGAATCGACTTCACCCATGGCCCCCAGAACCTCCACTAATAGGTAAAAGTCCAAAAAAATTGTTGGGGGCCGTGGATGGGATCCAATCACAAATCTGACGTCATATTCGTGTTCAGCGTCACCAAAAACATACTATTCCATGTGTCACACGAACAAAACGCTTTTTTCAACTTTTACCCCCTTTGGGGAGGTGCTGGGGGCCGTGGATGGGGTCCTATCAAAAATCTGACGTCATATTCTTGTTCAGCGTCACCAAAAACATGGAATTCGATGTAAGTATCACATGCCCCAGATTTTCTTTCAAAAATTTCACCAAAAATTGGTGGTGGGGGTGTTCCCCCTCCGTCAAAGAATCCCATCTCGAAACCTGAATATTTCGAAAAAGTATCAAAATGTACATCTACTCTCTAAATTTGAAACAGTGAAATTTCACTGCTTAGCAGTCACGACATTTTGCCTTCTTAAAAGCAGTAGTTTTTTACTGCAAAACAGTGAAAAATCTACTGAATTGTTCAGTAAAAATAATTTTGACTGACTAATTCAGCAGATTTTCTACTGATTTGCAGTAAAAAAACTACTGTTTTTAAGAAGGCAAAATGTCGTGACTGCTAAGCAGTGAAATTTCACTGTTTCAAATTTAGAGAGTATGGAAGTTTTTTCAAAATTTTAAATGGTAGCTCCCACTTACAGCGCCATTTTGAAATTCAACTTTCAACTTTTGAAAATTTCAAAATACTTGAAAAGTTCAAAATTCAATGTCCTTTCAAACTGTGAAATCAGTTTTGATCAAAGTATCATAGTTTTGGAGAAATGGGCTGCTGAAGTTGAATACCTCGAGACAATGTGAAAATAATGGAAGCCCCCCCACCCACCCCCTGAGGGGGCTGGGACCAAACTGATTGCGGCTTTCTTACTTACTGGGTGGGTAGATATCGTAAAAAAAATTTGAGCAAAATCGAAGGAAATGACCCAAAAACGTTGGTTGAGTTGACATGGAATGACCCTTGAAGTAATTTTTTTAAGGAATTTTTGATCATGGTCGCGATGTAGAAATGCTATTTCCCAACTTTTCCACACATTATTTAGTGCTTAAAAAGGAACAGGCAAAAATTTCAAATGTATACAATGTTCTTATTCTCCTCAAAACTTTGAGCGTCCCTATCTCTCCCACAAATGCACTTTGTGAACTGCGGCTCACATGCAAAAAGCTCGACGATTTGATATAGAATGATCCAATCCTGAACTTCTGGACGGTTTTTTATTTTTTGTCGTCGGATAAGGATATTAGATAACCAGCTACGAGTACATAATTATAAATGTCATCAGTTATGAACGCTGCATGGTCACAGTCGCTGTTCTCGAGGCAATGTTGTCTTCAATCGTACACTAACCACGTAGAAAAATAGATCATTCGTGAGAACTTTACCATCGAACCTTATTTATTTATTTCGAGATAAATACCGTCCGTAATGGAACTTCTCTTTCCTGAAATAAGTATTTTACATATTATGTAGGTACTCTGCGTTTTTCAGTTCCTAAAATCGCAGTGGGTGCAATGAATCTAATTTTTTTTCTTCATAATAAGACTTTATTTCTTTACTGTAAATCAAAAATCACTTAGCTACTCCTAATTAAAAATTCAATTGAATGTTTTTCAATTTGAATGATTAAATAGATAATCCATAAATGTTCTGATAATATGAAATTATGATGAAATATCATCTGAAATTCCTAGTCTTGAAGGTCAAAGCGCTTAAAATGGCAATCGGAAAAATTTTAGTAAAAAATACTTCATCCATTGCTGAATTCATCAGATACGGCAATTAAAATTTGAATTTAAAAAATAAATAAATTGAAGCTTCTGAATTATCGTTGATTAATCAATACCTAGATTAGTGGAGTGGCAAACAGCTGAAATACAGGAGAAAACTGCATTTGATGAAAGAAGCGTGAATTTTGGTATGATGAATTTTTGAACCAAAATGAAGTTTTTAAGACCGGGAGCCACTCGAGCTCTCCCCTCCTTCGAGGGGGGTGGGGCTTACAATTTTGAAAATTTTCCTGTGGATAGAGTTTTAATCAGAAATCCAATATTATAGTGTCTGCTGTTAGATATTGATCAGCACTTTCTATTTTCACCATTGAAACCATCGTCCCCCCTCTCCCCCTTGCGTGGGGCTCAGCCCCCTAAATTGTGGATCTGGAAGACGTTGAGACTCGGAAATGTTATTTTGTGAAAATATACTAAATAAAGTGTACAAACAATTTTGGTGGTTCATTTTTTGGTTCCTTCCCCCCTCTGCCCCCTGTGGCACCTTAAAACTTGAAAAACTCGCAAAATTGCCGTTTTTAATAACAAAACATGGTGGAAACGGTGAGCTAAACGCTAATTCTTCTTGAAAATGGTAAGAAACATTTATTGAAAGCATTACGTAACGCGAAAAATGATTACTCCCCCCTTTACGCGCCCCCATCAACCCCTAATTGTAAAAAAAATATACTGGTCAAAATTCCATCAGAATTGAAATATTAGGCCAGTTACTATTCAATATTGATCGATATGTTCCGCTAAAAGTGTCAGAATCATCGCATACCTCCCAACCCCTCATGGGGGCAGACCCCTAAAATGTGGAGTCGATGAAAAACCCACTTCTGAACCTGAAATTCTGTAAATATGTACTTCTCTAGTCATGGGAATATATTTAATGGTCCATTTCATCGATTACATTCCTCACCCCGCCCCCACCCCTCCCCCTTGATATACCATTATACAGAATTTGATCAAAAAGTAACCCCTCCTGCTTTGTTGCACGCTCCATAGAAAAGTTACAGAAGTCGTTGTACACTTGATGGATAGAGAATTTCATAAGATTTCCAACGGTATGTTTGTGATCATTGTGAGATGAAAAAAAGCGATCCTGTGTCCAATGAAGTGAATGAAGGTTTGGGTTGTTGGTCCATGCCAAACCAATTTTTGAATTTTTCTATCTCCTACATTGTGTCGCGCTTCAGAGGAACGTTACATTACAGAAGTTGTTTTATACTCGATCGATAGAGAATTTTATCAGCTTTCCAACGGTATGTTTGTTAGATGAAAACAAGCAAACCTGTGCCCAATAAAGTGACTAAAGGTTGGGGCGCTCGGTTCATTTGAAAGCAATTATTGAATTTTCTGTCTCCTACTGTGTGTCGTGCTTTAGAAGAACGTTACATTACAGAAGTTGTTTTATACTCGATCGATGGCTTGGGTGCTCGATCCATGGTAAAGCAATTTTTGAATTTTCTATCTCCTACTTTTTGTCGAGCTTCAGAGGACCGTTACATTACAGAAGTTGTTTTATACTCGATTGATAGAGAATTTCATCAACCTTCAGTCACTTTATTGGGCACAGGTTTGCTTGTTTTCATCTAACAAACATACCATTGGAAAGCTGATAAAATTCTCTATCGATCGAGTATAAAACAACTTCTGTAATGTAACGTTCCTCTGAAGCGCGACACAATGTAGGAGATAGAAAAATTCAAAAATTGGTTTGGCATGGACCAACAACCCAAACCTTCATTCACTTCATTGGACACAGGATCGCTTTTTTTCATCTCACAATGATCACAAACATACCGTTGGAAATCTTATGAAATTCTCTATCCATCAAGTGTACAACGACTTCTGTAACTTTTCTATGGAGCGTGCAACAAAGCAGGAGGGGTTACTTTTTGATCAAATTCTGTATAATGGTATATCAAGGGGGAGGGGTGGGGGCGGGGTGAGGAATGTAATCGATGAAATGGACCATTAAATATATTCCCATGACTAGAGAAGTACATATTTACAGAATTTCAGGTTCAGAAGTGGGTTTTTCATCGACTCCACATTTTAGGGGTCTGCCCCCATGAGGGGTTGGGAGGTATGCGATGATTCTGACACTTTTAGCGGAACATATCGATCAATATTGAATAGTAACTGGCCTAATATTTCAATTCTGATGGAATTTTGACCAGTATATTTTTTTTTACAATTAGGGGTTGATGGGGGCGCGTAAAGGGGGGAGTAATCATTTTTCGCGTTACGTAATGCTTTCAATAAATGTTTCTTACCATTTTCAAGAAGAATTAGCGTTTAGCTCACCGTTTCCACCATGTTTTGTTATTAAAAACGGCAATTTTGCGAGTTTTTCAAGTTTTAAGGTGCCACAGGGGGCAGAGGGGGGAAGGAACCAAAAAATGAACCACCAAAATTGTTTGTACACTTTATTTAGTATATTTTCACAAAATAACATTTCCGAGTCTCAACGTCTTCCAGATCCACAATTTAGGGGGCTGAGCCCCACGCAAGGGGGAGAGGGGGGACGATGGTTTCAATGGTGAAAATAGAAAGTGCTGATCAATATCTAACAGCAGACACCATAATATTGGATTTCTGATTAAAACTCTATACACAGGAAATTTTTCAAAATTGTAAGCCCCACCCCCTTCGAAGGAGGGGAGAGCTCGAGTGGCTCCCGGTCTTAAAAACTTCATTTTGGTTCAAAAATTCATCATACCAAAATTCACGCTTCTTTCATCAAATGCAGTTTTTTTTTCATTTGCCACTCCACTAGATAATGATGGATCGAGATTATCATACTTAAGGTAGTATGTATATTAACTAACATGGTTCTCAGAATTATTGAATATTTCGTACCTACTGAAAAGGTGCAAAATGCAAAAGTTATCTACATGACGAGTACCTATTACGTAGACAAGAAAAGTTGATAGAACGATGGTCCCGATATTGATGAATAAAAGAACAGACAACAAAAAGGTGCTTATAATTTCCTGCAAAAGTATCATAGTTCAGCACCCGCACCAACTTCTGATGAACTATTCGCTGATTAAATCACGTGGTTTTTTGAAAATTAGTGACACTATCAAGATCAACATTTTACAAACAACACTCGATTTTGAAAATCAGAGATGTTCGCCAAGAAATCGGTGGTTGATGTATTTCAACTGAAGGGTACCCCCGGATAAGATAGGCAAAATGCCCTTATAACCTCGGATTTCGATGAAACTCACAGGGTATGTTTAGTACCCCCAAAAAATAATTTTAGGCCCATAGCCCGCTCCTCACTCCACCCCCCTCAGCTAGGAGGGCCAAAAAACGCGTTTTTCAGGGGAAAAAATCTGTATCAGCGCGTAATTAAGATAAATTTATTCTGTAAACGAATATAGTTAGAGGATACATGGGGGTACCTTCCTGAATTTTTCATCGCATGGGGGGGGGGAGAAGGGCGGACAAAAGAAAACTTTAAATCGACATTACTCCGGAACGAAAAAACATACCAAAACGATTTTTTCGTCAAATATGTATCTTTAGGTCTACTTTCTATAGAAGTCATCACCCGGCCATTTGGAGTGGTGGGTCAAGCTCAAAAGCTCAAAAAACTCTCAAAAAACCACGTTTTTTACGTTTTTCTCCAAAAATATGGACAAATGGCGGAAATCGAAGAGAACCAAGTTGTTCAGCGTGAAATTTTACCTCAGAATTGTGTAATTGAAAATTCATTTATACCGCGTGATCGTAAAACTACACGTGCAGAAGTATTGGTGCTGATATCGTCAAGATAGCTTGAAAGGGTATTCCTGGGTAAAATAGATGAAATGCCCCTGTACTCGGGTTTCTGAAATTTTGATGAAACATTGTTGGGTACCATCAAAAAAAATGTCGGAGCCAAAAATCCCCACCCCCCCACCCCACCTACCTTGCTCACAATAGCGAAAAAACGCCCTTTTCAGGAGAAAAAAATCATGCTTCAACGAGTTTTGAAAAAAAAATCTGTACCTATTCACTCAAAATATGTATATGGAGGAGACTGTATAGTGAAAGTACACAAGTATTTGAGATTCTGCGTCGATCTATGCTATTACTGTCAAAATCCAAGGCCACTTTTTTAGGGTTCTACTGAGCGATTGAAAATTTGTTAAGGGTAAGGAGCCCCAAATCCGACCACTTTTAGTAAAACTGCCACCGATCGAAGACTATTTCACTTCAGATCATGGGAAATGGCTTAAAAGATAGGTTGAACCTTCCCCTAACTCATACCAAAATTTTGGCGTAAACGAATAATTCTTTATATTTTTTTTGAATGTTTTCCCGCAACGTCTCAAAAATGATTTTTCAAATTTTGGTGCCCTAATCCCGACCACCTCCAAAAAGTTGGGTATCCTAATTCCGACCACATTTGAAAGTGCAGCAACCAATAAAATACTATTTCACATGAAAATACAGTAAATGGTTTAAAAGATAGATTGAACCTTCCCCCAACTCATATTAAAATTTTAGGGTTATAGAATAATTCTTTATGGCTTTTTAGAATTTTCTCCCGAGGCACCTCAAAAATTACTGTTTGAATAATGAATTTGGTACCCTAATCCCGACCACCCTGAATTTACATGATCTTATGGGTGGTCGGGATTAGGAGACCCATATTGTTTTACACTTCTGTAAAAATTTTCTACACATACCTGCGATTGATTACAAAAACGGCAATACCATCAAAATCTCACTTTAATCATGATCACAAATCATATTTAACACCACAAAATTAGTTATAACAAGTTGAAAATTTTTAGCAATAAAAAATGGTGAAAAACAATTTTTTGATCATGGAATTTCTTCAAATTCAATTTATTTCGCGAGTTTTGGCTTTACAGTTGTCGGGTTGGTCTTAAATTAATTGTCTGTGATAGAGGAACACACTTTTATCATTTTTCAACAGGTAGCACTGATAACAGACGAGATATAAAGGGTGGTCGGGATTAGGCACTGGTCGGAATTGGGCGTCCTTACCCTTAATCTTTTTTTTTGGGGGGGGGGGGGTAAAAAATATTGAGAGATGATATATTTCTGAAACTGAGGAAATATTTTGTAACGCAGTGATGCCAATATTTTAGGTTTCAAAGAATCGAGAAATAATGGCAAAAATTCCTAAATTTTTCGTGATTTTTCAAAATTGGCAATAACAATTAAAAATAATAGCATAGAATGGACGCAGAATTTCAAATACATATATTCATTTAGGACTGGGTCGTCATTTTTCTCAAAACAAATTGGGTACAGGGTAGGGTGGTCCTTATTTTTGAATTTTCGAATTTTTTTGATTCCTCCCCCCAAAGTTGTTCCCTTGTATGAGAAAATAAATCCCTGAAAATTTTAGCGGGATCGGATAATATTAACCCGTGCCGCAGAGCATCTGAAATTTTAGAACTGGTAGACCGCGTAGCCGTTGATTTTCCCACGAGAGCTGCGCGGCGTTGTTCGTGTTTTCCCCTAACACGCATAGTCCATAGTTTTATGTTCGGCTGGATGCAGTGAAAAATTTTTTTTTGATAAGAAGGTCTCCTTTGGCCCTCAAATAACGATCCTAGAGTATAATCGGCATCAGAAAATATTTTGAGGTGATTGAGATACAATTTCTGAAAAATGTTCAAAATCAACATAAGAAAATTTCAACAATTTTCAATTTTGAAAATGTAATGCCAAAAAAAGGATACCAAAGATGTCAAAAGAAACTCCAAACCAGTGTTACCAATTTTGGATTGGCCGCCTGTTACAGCGATTACATCATTGCAGCAATATTTGTTCATTATAAAAAATTTTGAGGGACATAGCCTTTTGGCATGATTTTGACAAATGTCACCCCTGCGAGCTATCAGGGAGCAATCTAAAATTGGTAACATTAGTTTAGAGTTTCTTTTAACATCGTTTGGTATCATTTTTTGGTATTACATTTTCAAAATCAAAAAATTGTTAGAATTTTCTATGTTGATTTTGAACATTTTTCAGAAATTGTATCTCAATCACCTCAAAATATTTTCTGATGCCAATTATACTCTAGGATCTTTATTTGAGGGCCAAAGGAGACCTTCTTGTCAAAAAAAAATTTCACTACATCCAGCCGAACATAAAACTATGGAATATGCGTGTTGGGGGAAAACACGAACAACGCCACGCAGCTCTCGTGGGAAAATCAACGGCTACGCGCTCTACCAGTTCTAAAACTTCAGATGCTCTGCGGCACGGGTTAATATTATCCGATCCCGCTAAAATTTTCAGGGATTTATTTTCTCATACAAGGGAACAACTTTGGGGGGAGGAATCAAAAAAATCCTAAAAACATTTTCTGACCATATAAATAAGGACCACCCTAGTACAGGGGCTAAATGCAGTGAAAAAAAAACACGGTTTTTTCGAAAATACCTCAACTTTGAGGGCACATGTTTTCCCTTTAGGGGCACTTCTGGAGCTAGAATTTTTCTGTACAACTTTAGACTTAAAATGACGGTTTTTACTAAAATTGGTAAAAATCCACAGTTTTTTTTTCATGATCTACCCAATCTACTACACAGTACGTAGGTATACCTATGATGTTTTCAATGTATGGTAACTCACATAAAAATTTAATCATCGGCCCCAAAAAGAAACTTTTCCGATAGTTTTGAGTTAGATACTACTTGAAAAGTACTTGTAATTCAAGGAAACCTTGATTAAGAAGTTGCATGGCGTAAATAGCGCTATAATGGAACATTTTTCACAAAAACTCTAATTTTTGGGCAACCCCTTTCCCAAATGTGACCGTTAGGCGGGTCCAACTGCAAATCAAACTTCGTATTATCTTAATTACGCGCTGATACAGAATTTTTCCCCTGAAAAACGCGTTTTTTGGCCCCCTGGCTGAGGGGGATGGGGTGGGGAGCGGGCTATGAGCCCAAAATTATTTTTTGGGGGTACTAAACATACCCTGTGAGTTTCATCGAAATCCGAGGTTAAGGGCATTTTACCTATCTTATCCGGGGGTACCCTTTGGGACTAAAAATCGCCTGAAGTGCTACCAGAGCCCACGAAAATTTTTTTTGATCCAGGTCGTTTTATATAGCCGCATTTGTTATTGTTGTTGCATGTTTTGCATAATTTGGTCATAAATGCATAAAACGTCATACTTTCAATATTTTTAGGGCATATTTTCGCATTTTTAAGCAAGTTCCTTCGTTTTTCAGAATTTTTTCAAAATTTTGGTAAGATTTCTGAAATTTTATCTAAAACATTCAGAAAATAATCCTCGAAAAATTAGGAGTGAATTGCCGAAAAAAAACGGGCTTTCATGTTATTCTGCACGGAAAATGCTTTCTTTAGACATCCATTCCATGCTGATTTTGCATACGTTTGCATTTTTTGAAAATGAATTTAAATATTTACATACAATTTTACAGCATATTTCAGCTACAATAAATGCATGTTTTATGTGCATATTTTCATGTTTTTCGCGCATAAAAAAAAAGTACCTACTTATTCACTAATAAATAAAATAATCAAGTGTTTAACATTTTAATGCAGTTTTGGGAACCCCTGCTACACTGATGAAATTTTAGTCGAAAGGCCAAAGGATGTATTTTTTTCAATCGTTTGCGATTCTGGTGGATAACATTCAGAAGTGCAAACGATGATTTACCTTTTTCACAACAAAGTAGCTCTTGCTGTCAATGATAGATGACTAACTAGATGATTCCGATTGGGCTTAAACCAATTGAGATTTTATACACGCAATAAAAGACTCTGAGTAAACTCAGTTAGAGTTGAAAAAAAAACTCTTTGCCCAACCCTGACTATACCTACCTACCTAATCAAGTTTCTCCTTAATTCGGCAATGAAATAGATATCTAAAATGTTATGAATGCGCTGAATGTAGATTTATAATTTTATTAGATGATTAAGCATATCTACTCTGCGTATACTCTCCGCTAAAAATTCAATTCATATACTTTCCTCGTAACGCATTAGGGAAATTGGAAAAACTTGATTAGATATAGTTAGGTTTAATCAAATTCATAAATTCAATAATCTCTGATTATAATCTCGAGCTTAATGAAGAAGTACCTTTGAAAAGTTCAAATCAATACCTACCTATATTATACTTGATCATTTAAAAATTTCATAAATTCTGCAGTATAGGTACGTTTAAGACCACAAGAACAAAATCACAGTAGTGAAACATTTCATATTAGTCATACTTACTCTCGACTATAAAAAAATATCGTGACAAAAGTTGTGTTTAATTTTTCAAATACGAATGACCGATACCCTTTAACTATCAAGTAATTGTTCTTTAAAAATCGGTTTGGATAAAAAAATGTTTTTTTTCGAGAATCTTGTGTTTCTGTGTTTCGTTATACCCAGCTTCTCGAAGTCTACATCTACTCAGAATAAAATCGAGATTTCTGAATGGACACCTCATCAAACATTACCACTGCCAGGCTTGGAACTCAACTGGGAAGCAATGCGTGGTCCTTTAAATAAGACTTTGTATGTGGACAAGTCGAGGTTCGTACAGTATTTGGGAAAGAGCAAGCTAACGTTTTTAACTCGACCAAGACGATTTGGCAAGACTACCTTCCTCCAAATGGTTAAAAATTTATACCAAGATAATCGAACATTGTTTGAAGACTTATACGTTTATCAATACGGAAATGTTGAATGGATTCGTCATAGACTCCGTAACGATAAACAATTCATCAAAGATAAATGGTTAGAGTTTCCAGTAATTCACTTAGACTTTTCACAAAATATGAGATTTACCACATTTGAGAAATACTTAGAAGGTGTGCATAAGATGTTGCGTCGCGAAGCAGAAAGGTACAATGTTTATTATAACCCGGAGGAAATAACTCTTACTGATTTAATCGAAAGGCTAGAAATGAAATTCGAATTGCCTGTCATATTATTGATAGACGAATACGACTCACCGTATCACCGAGCCAAATTTCGTTTAGAGAACGAACAGTTAGCTGACAACGTGATTAGTGATTATGAAGGATTTTACACTGAAATAAAAAGTAATGTTGGTAAACTCGCATTCGCTCTTGTAACAGGAGTATCATGTTTGGCAATTCAGTCATTACATTCTGGCCCAAACAGCTTCAATGACTACACATATTCAAAGGAGATGGCCACAGCATTCGGACTTACTAGAACCGAAATCGAGAGTAATTTTGGTTACCACATTTATGAATTTGCTAAATGGCGGGCGAGCCAGCGTGTTCAAGGACCGAAAAAAGAACGTGAACCCAACCCCGAAGACATAACGCTTATTTATGATGAACTAATTAATTGGTACGATGGATATCAATTCGACATATATTGCGAGTCAGAGACCGTATTAAACGTTGTTTCTACTATTACCGCCCTGGAAACGAAGGTTATAGGAAACCACTGGAGCGAAACGGGATCTATGCTACCAATAATTAAACAGTTCTATCAGCATCACCGATCCTTAAAGGATTACGAAAAAGGCAAACGAATGAGTAAAGGTGACGTTGTGAAACGCGTCAGTCCTAAAATGACAAAGTTACCCACGAACAAGATGCTTTTGTCATATGGATACATGGCAATTAAAGAATTCGACAAAACTAAATTAAATAACGAAGTATTTCTCGAGTTTGCTAATAACGAGATAAAAGACGCAATTGAAACGCATTTAGCGGATTTTGATTTAGGAACGCAAGATTTTATTAGCGAACTTCCCGCTGAGGGAACGGATTTACAAGACTGTTTCAATCGTCGGGTGAACATAAAATATGCTATGAGACTACTAAACGTTTTCGAATTTGAGTCGTATAATTACTACGAGGGACGTGATGGCACTCTTAATACCGATGAAATGCCAAGAAGGTTGCAACGAGTATTTAAACATTACGAAATTACAACTGAACGAGACGTTAAATTTTTCAAAGAAGATTTGTCCGGCCCTGCAGGAGACATTGACCTGCTTACAACTAATCTTAAAATAAATGTTGCCGCAGAGATCAAATGCACACAAGAAAAGACATCAGTAGCGGCAATCAACCAACTTATTGGTTATTACGAAAATCATCGAACGCCTTTCATGCAAGCATTAGGAAATCCGGAAGAAATTAGCTTCCTTGGCCTGCATTATGTGATAGTGGGCGATAAGAATGACCCAGACTTGATATTGAAGGACTGGATTTATTTACCGTATTACGACGGAAAATTGCAGATTGAGGATATGCAGTTTAGTTCATCGAGCGATCAACAAATTTTCTTCAATGCACGCGAGAAGAAGTCCACATACACATTGGTAGACGATTCCAGGTAATTTTGATTGTTTATTACTTTGGTACATCGTCGTGGATAATCACATCGGTGTAATTTTAAAATAAAATCATACGATTTTTACGTCTGATCAGATTATATACAATACATAATAACTGCACTGAACACACTAACCTCCTTTCCTTATGCCAGGTCATTGGACTTCCATCCTTTTTGCATTGGAGTACAGAATTAGGGAGGGGAAACCTGATTGAATATGACCATGTATGAAGAGATCAGACCAGACCTAAATATTTGTATAGTAGACCTGACCCTGATCATCCGAATAAAATCATTGGATACCTAATTGTTATTTTCTATTTCTCAACTTATTAATAGCGTTCTATTCGCTGCTCAGAGCAGCTCCGAGCAAAAATTTTTTACTAATTTTTTCTGCTCTTTTTAAACTACCTGAAGAGGAAGTGTAAAAAGAGTAACTTTGTCGTTCCCTAATAAAAAAAATCACAATTTTTCTCCTTTATTCAAAGTGAGAGCTGAAAAAAAAAACGAGATACCTATATAAAGTCAAATTTTTGCTTGGAGTTGCTCTGAGCAGCGAATAGAACAGAGCTAATAGTAATAATTGTGCTTGGAAAGTACCTATTTTTATTCAAACTTTTAAAAATGTCAGTATTATAAAACTGACTTGTCACATCAAAACTATGTACCTACTACTGCTTTTCTTTTTGAAACTACAAAATTTTTAAAAGCGTTTGTCCTCACTTCGCTCGAGCCAATTTCGTTCTCGTCTTCACGCTTAAAATTTCGAGAACACATAGAAAAATTTAAAAAAAAGTTGAGATCATAAAAATCGAAGTCTTGGATTAAAATTTATGTTGATGTTCTACATTATAATATGTATTTTTTCAACAACAAATTTTTCAAGCTTTTGCGCTCGCTTCATTCGGGCCAATTTGGTTCTCTTCTACGAAATTACAATTTCAGGAAACATAATGATTGCATTTGAAAAATTTTGGTGCAGTTTGGGTTTTTAGTCATAGTGGTGCCCGCTATACAAAACTTGGTACTAGTGGTGCCCGCCTCAAAAAAAAAAATGTTTACATTAGAGTGCATGGCATTCAATTCTGCATCGTTTTATGTAAAAAGACCTTGTGGTATCCGATTTGATCTGTAAATACATAATTCACTTATTTTAACCATTGTATTTCTTTTTCTTTTCTAGCAGAGGAAGTACTGCTACCCAGTGATGGAAAACTGAAACTGAAACTAAAACTGAAACTGGTTAAAAACTTGAACTGAAATGGAGAAACTGAAACTAAAACTGAAACTAGAACTGAAATGAGAAAAACTTAAACTGGAAACTGAAAACTTGAACTGAAAAAAATAAAACTGAAACTAAAAACTGAAAACTTGAACTGAAAAAAATGAAACTGAAACTAAAAACTAAAAACTTGAACTGAAATGTAAAAGTTTTGCCATTCACTGAATTTTGTCGACAAAATCATCAATCTATTCTCAAAATTCTTATTTTTTTCAAAAATTTTTGCCCTCACTTCGCTCGGGCCAATTTGAATCTTTTCTTTCCAAAAAAAACATTGATGAAAATGAAATTTAGAAAAAGTTGAAATCATAAAAACAGAATGGCGAATTCTCTCATTAAAAATTAAAATTGATATTGTTCTACTTTTTGAACTACAAATGAGGAGCTTGGAATCAAAACTCACTTTTGACACCAAAAATCGATATGCGTTTTTTTGCGGATTCGGATACTTCTTCAATTTTTTGCCCTCGCTTCGCTGGGGCCATTCAAGATGCTACTTGGGTCATTCCATGTCAACTCAACCAACGTTTTTGGGTCATATCCTTCGATTTCACTCAAATGGACTTTTTTATTTCAAAAAAAATGTACCTAGGTAGGTAAGTATACTTGAATCGCCAAAAATGATCAATTTTGAGTTTTCAAAAATTCAAAAATCTACTGGAGGCTCTAGTAATTTTCAAAAAAATTCGCCGGAGGCCCAAAAATTACTTGTGCCCACCTGAAGTCGTCTTCAGAGGGTGTTAAAATTGGAGTGAAGAGTAAATTCCAGATTTCCATCTCCATTTGATGAAATTTTGTGAAAATTTAAAGTTTCAAAAATCTGTTGGAGGCTTCAGGAATTTTCGAAAAGTCGCTGGAGGCTCTAAAACGATTTGAAATTCACCTGCTGTATTTTGTAGCATATTGAAATTCCGTTTGAGAATAAATTTCAGCTTTACAACTCCAATTTGATGGAATTTTGTGAGAATTTCGAGCTTCAAAAATCTGCTGGAGGCTCCAGAACTGCTCTAAACGGGTTGAAACCGTTTCCAATCGATTTGGCACGTCGAAAATAGGGTATATCCCAAATTTCAGCTTTCTTGGTCAATTTGGTAAAATTTTGATTTTTTCCCTTATTTTTGGCCTGAATTCGATTTTCAAAAATTCACCAAAAATCGAAAAACGCACTATAGCTCTTGAAATTTTGACAGGTGATAAATTTTTGCATGATCTTTCGACCTACCTTTGTAAATTTTGAAAAAGTTCGTGAAAGTCCTATGTTGAAACGCAGAATTTGCGATTTCGGCTGACCTGTCAATCAAAATGGCCGCCATTTTGTAAGTAAGGCCACATTTTTTTTGGGCAAGTTTGCTTTAAAATGTTACTTAGGATGTCCCCTTTAAGAAAAAAGTTGTTCCGGAGGATCGGCGGGGGGGGGGTGCAATTACTCCTATTGTCATATGCCGGACTACTAAAATTGACTCCCCGAATCGATTGCGATCATTTTCGAGACGATCTGAAGCCTCCGTTGCTTTTTTTTTTGCAAATTCGAACTCAGATTATTATGGTTCATTCAATAAGTTGAACAAAAACTTATTCGCAAAAGTTTCGCTCACTTTTTAAAACACTCGATCTTTACATCCGTGTTTTAAAAATCATTTTGTTTTTCAAGCGAAATTTGCTCAGGCAACGTGTTTATCTGAGGATTTTTTATGATATCTGGTAACACTCTGAGGTACTCCTTGATTTTCAATGTATCTAAATGCTTATTCAATTTCAAGTTTTTTTTTTCTATTCAAATATCGTGATCTGCTTTTTTAGTACAAGAACCTTTTGCAAAGTGTTGAACTTTCCTCAGGATGTTGAAAACGTCGCCTAAATTAATAAAAGGATAATAAATAGAAAAGTTTTCTTCTTCCTTTAAATGTATACTTATTCAGTAAAAGTGATGGAAGTTATAATCCTGAAACTAATCCCTCCGAAATGAATTTTGCTATTTCTGGTTATTTTGGAGTCTCCAGCGCGATTTCTGATTTCTCCAGCGTTTCAAAATTTCTATCGAAAGCGTGGAAATCGGTTTTTAGCTGCTCAAATCAATTTCTAGATCTTCTGGAGAAATCGAAAATTCTCGCTGGAGGCTCCAGAATTTCCGAATAAGGTGATACTCGGTTCGAGACAGAGACAGATGATATTAGTTCATGGGACCAGATAATTGCTATTTTATCATTTTTAATAAACGAACATGGATTTTTTCATTTCAAAAAAAAGTGTACGTATTAAAATCGCCAAAAAATAATCAAATTTTCAGTTTTCAAAAATTCGTCAAAAATTGAAAAATCAATTCGAGTAACGGAAATTTTGGTTACACACATTTCAAAATTCGTGGTTCGCTGTTCAATTCGGAGGCGGATAGCTCATGAGGTTCCTAATTCCCTCGACAGAAGAGTTCATCAGGAAAGAAAAACTTTTGAAAGCAGAGTTTCATACTTAATAGCAAATTACAGTAGCTAAATATACGTACAATTGCCATTCTCCTTTCGTTTTCTTATTTTGTGAGTACATATCTGTGTATGGGTAATAACGAGTCTTTCCATTACGACTCATCATTGCGAGATTCAGAGTAGGTCTGGTCTCTTGAATTTAGTTAGAATTGATTTCTAGGTAAGTACGAAGTAGGTATTTCTATCAATTATCAGATACAATGGTACATAGATCGCTTAGTCACACCTTGAAATTTCAAATACAAGTATGATGTAAATGTTAATTTTACGAACGCAAAATGTTCATAGAATGTTGATAAAAACAATACATCTATCATTTACCTATAAATGCGGAGAAATAATGAGTAATTCGGAAATTAATTTTACGTAATACTTTTGAAATTCATTTATGACAAATAAACTCGCTCAATGTGTTTCAGAAAACTTCCCGGAGATTGTTTTTCGAGGGATAAGTAGGTAATTAGGTATGTAAGCGCAGACGTATAGAGGTAAAATAAGCATTTGGGTCATTCCATGCCAAATCGGCGGATTTTTGCAAGAGGGTTCTTCGATTTTTTTCAAATCAGATCATGTGTAGAGGTCATCAAACGATGACGAATGACGCAAACCGGACATTTTTTCGATTATTTTTACGGAGCTGTGGCACTTTAAAGTTCTCCAAAATGGTTGAAAATGGAAAATTTCAGTTGCAAATTGATCCGGTTGTACGTGGTATAGAATTTTGAATTTTTTTCAAATTGTAGTACTTTGAGATGGTAATCAACGAATGATGTCAAAATCAGTGTTGCCACTTTCTAAAACCTAAAAAAAATCGATTTAAAAACTTATAATTTAAATATAACCACGATGTCCCACAGTAAAAATTCTGAAAAAATTCTCAGTTTTAGTCCTTTTTATGTAGAATAACATATCAAAAAATTGGAGAGGCATTTTTTTTCATTTTCGAGAAAAAAAAATTACAAGTTTTATTTTTATTGCAAAAGTACTATCAAAAACCTAAAAAATCAAAATTTTTGCATTTTTGAAATATTTTACCAATGTGTAGACGAATATATGAAAAAATTCCCCCTCCTCCCAATTTGACAACAGCGGCGAAATTTTTTCAATATATTTCACTCTTAAAATAAAATTATAGCACGAAAAATGGCATTTCTCGTCAATTCGTTGACAAATTGGGGGAAGGGGGAATTTTTTGACATATTCAATTACCTACCAATTTCCAACATTTTGAGTTATACTGACAAAAACTCCCCGGGGGGCAAGTCTGATTTTTGAGAACTTGGAAATGATTTATAAATTGTTAAAATTAGGTCAAAATCTCACAAGTCACTTTTGGAAATTTTGTCAAATGAAGTTTTTAGTTGATAGTTGAAGAGTAATTCAAAAAAAAACCGTAATAAAAAAGTTACATGGCGTAAATAGGGCTACAATGAAGCGTTTTTCACGAAAAATCTTCATTTTTGGGAAACCCCCTCCCCTAATGTAATCATTAGGAGGGCCCAACTGCAAATCTAACTTCATATTCGTGTTCAGCGAGTTCGATTCAAATGATAACGATACCCATATTGTCAATCTTCTTTCGTCCCAAAATTGGGGGAGGGGGTGCCTATGGCACCAAAAATTGTGGTTTCAAGAAGTTGGCTGGTTTTTTATTGTTTTTGGAGGTCCGAATGCAAAATTACAGTTATAGGTATCACTGGTAGCATCGCTTTTTTTTGGAGAAGGTGCCGTGACACAAAAAACACAATTTTGAGTGTTTTTTGAGTTTTTGAAGAGAGGAAAAACGTTTAAAAAGTACCAATTACAGTACTCAGTCTCATGCAGATAAATTTTTGAAAGAAAAAAATATTGTATTCTTAAATTAGGTTCGGAGGTTTGGCGACTCAATTTTTTTTTGTTAATATCTCCCCCTCACCCCCCTCTCTCGAGGGGCCAAAAAAGTTGGAAATTCACTTGCTACAGACTCATATCTCCTCCATATATTTTGAGAGAATTCAAAATTTTTCATAAAAACTCTTTAAAGTGTGATTTTTTCCTGAAAAAAAAAGTTTTTTCGCCGTTGTGAGCAAGTGGAATGACGTATGGGAAATTTTTTTTGCTCTAATATTTTTTTCAAAGATACCCAACAATGTTTCATCAGAATTTAAAAAATCCCGAGGACATGGGCATTTTACCTATTTTACCCGGAAACATCGTTCATCGTCATCGATTTTACTAATGTATATTGTATAATGTAAGTATACGTATTACGTATGTACTTCGATAATTGTTATCTTATTACTCACAATTTTTTCACAGAGAAATTGATAAAACCTCGCTATAAATATAGGATTCATACATGTGAATGAAATTAAAAGTATTACTTTCTTCAACGCCGCAATAGTAGGTATTCGTGTTTATCTAAATAGTATTGATATTCAACGTAACATTAAAAGTGATGTTTTAGTGAATTCAGTAATAATTTCTCAATTTTTTTCATTCTTTAGTAAGTACTTAATAATATCTTTTACGCATGTTAAAACTATACATAATTAGACAGACTGACAGGATAGGCATTTTTTAAAAACATGATAGTACCTACTACCTACCTACTCATCTAATGAAAATATTAAAATGTTGATGTATTCATTCATATAGGATTACCTACTAATTGATTTTCATCAAAATATGGACAGATTATCTTCAACTCGTTTCCGACGCGCCTTTTGCTGGGCAATTATATTTTTTGTAATCATATCTGTTTCCCGTAAGTGAACCTAAACATAGTACCTAGATAATTGCTACCTACTTAAGTATCTTTATTAGTCCGGCAAGGTATAATTTTGACAAGGGAAATATCTGCATTTTTTAAATTTTTCGTGAATTTTAAAAAATCAAATTTTTAGCCAAAAATGAGAAAAAAATGCGAGTAAAGTCTCCTCTACAAGGAAAGTTTTCAATCACGAATAAGTTTTTTGTTCAAGTTGACTTGATGTTTAAAATTCCAAATCTGAAAAAATCTGGCAACATAATATCAGAAAGTCATTTTTGAAAGTTCGATAGGTACATACGAGAACTACATAGTTATAAATTTTATAATAATGCACTGATCGCTCCCCTCCCTTCTGAATGTCAGAAAATCGATAACATTTTGAAACCACTAGCAATCGACTTGATATAGCTTGTTTGTTAAAATTAGAGGGCAGATTGATTTCTAGCTTTTCAACATCATTTGGTGAAATTTTGTGAAAGTGTCAAGTTTCAAACCCTTTCCAATCGATTTGACAGGTCGAAAATTGGGATTACCTCAAATTTCAGCTTTATAGGTCAATTTGGCGAAATTTTGACTTTTTCCTCATTTTTGACCCAAATGTGATTTTTAAAAATTCATCAAAAATATAAAAATGTATCTACTTTAGCATCTAAATTTTGGCTAGTGATACATTTTCACATGCTCTTTTGATTAAGCTTTATTTGCTTCTAAAATGTTTGTGGGAGTCCCATGTTGAAAAGTAAAATCTATGATTTCGGCTGACCTATTGATCAAAATGGCCGCCATTCTATTGGTAAGGACAACTATTTTTGGAGAGTTTGCTTTAAAATGTTCTCCATTATTCTCCACACAAGTGGCCCAAAAGATCAAAGGGGAGATGTGCTAGTGCAGATATGCCCCACGCCATATGATATGCCGGACTATAAATGAGGAGACAGCAATAATTACGAGAATTATAATTTTACATATGTACGTACTCTTTATTTCAGTTTTATGCTGGTACTTGATAGCACGATCTCAACCTCAGAATGCCGTCAAAAAAATTTGCGAAACGAAGGAATGTTTATCCGCTGGTAATAATCTTTTACGAGTATTTACTTTGTTGCATCATTTTTCGTTTTTCTTCTTCTCAGAGGACCTACACCATACTCTCATTCTGATAGCTCCTTCAATTTTAGAGATTGTTTTTGCAAAAATTTGCAAATAAGGATATCATTTTTTTGTTGCTGAATTTTCCCAAGTCAAAGAGTGTTAATTTTTTGGGGAGAGAGAGGTTAAAAAGCGCTAATTTTTAGCCAAATAATCAAGAATTGTCTATTTTTGCCACCGTTGTCAGAAATGTCCATTTTTGGGAGAATTATCAAAAAATTCTAGTTTTTTTTTTTTTTTTTGAGAAAATTATCAGAGTGTCAGTTTTTGTCGAATTGACGAAAAGTTGTAATGTATTTTCGTCAAAATTCCAAAGCAGTAGTTTTTTGATAAAACGTCAAATGACCGTAATTTTCACCGAAATGGCTAAATTTGTACTCTTTTGCCAAAACGCCCAAAAAGCATTGATTTTTACCTTGCTTACCTATAAAAAGTACCTAACAATTTTTTTTTTACATAACTACAGCACAGAATTTGATGAAATCGATCGACTTCGAAGCAAATCCTTGCGATGATTTCTACCAATACGCTTGCGGAAACTGGCCAAAAAATCATAATAATTCAGACGATAACCCCGGAAGTACCTTCACGTTGCGAATGACTGAAAATGAAGCAGAACTTCACGGTATGTATCACCATTCAGGCCATATCTTTATTAAACGTGTTTTAAAAGAGAATTTTTCAGTAATATGCTTTTTCATCGTGTTTTGAAACGTGATTTCTAGATTTTCTCAAAAAGAATAATACTGAAGACGAACCTGAAGCCGTTCACAAAGCAAGGGAGTTGTATGCCTTATGTTTAAACCCAAGTATGTATTTGAATAGCAAAGATCATTAAAATAGATAGGTATCACATCGCTGAATAGGTAAATAAGATAGTAAATAATAACAAAATTCGCCGTGTTATTTCTAGATGCTTACAGTAAAAGTCTAGAGCCAATCAGAGCAATTCTACAGAAGATTGGGTTACCCTTACTTCCTTCCCCGGTTAATGAGAATAAAAACTTTTATTACGCGACAGCATTAGCCAGAGCATCCAAATTGGCCGGAATCAAAGTGTATTTTGACCTTACAACAGACCTAAATCCTTATAATCGATCACTGAATATGATTGCATTGAGGAAAAAAGCACAGACAGCGGAACTTGATCCTACTATGATGCCTCTGATAAGGTAAGTTTGTATTATTAGCTATAGCTCATAAGTATCCAAGCAAATAATATGTACATATATATCTAGTAGATTAGATATCTGATCTTATACGTAATAAGTCTCGGTATTCGAAACGAAGCATCAACATAATTATGATAACGAGTTCACTTATTAATTCCAGAACATCAGGTAGATCGAAACGAGAAGTTTCAGCACAATCAGATCAACGCCAATTCATGATTGAAGTGATAGGTAGAATGTGCGAAGGCATCAATTCAACTTCTTGCAATGAATGGACTTCAGTTACAAAGGAAAATGAAAGGAATAAAACGATTGAAAATATGCTAACGCAAATAAATGGAATCTATCAGGTACCTAATTTAAACTGAATAATAAAAATTCAATAATAAGTATGAAGATGTCGTCGAGGCTTGTATTCAATGTTTCCCAAAATAAGGAACTTCAGAAGTCAAAAAAGCCTGAAGAAGTATCCAATTGCATGTTTCGGTTTTAAACATGAAAAAGTAGAGGTTTAAAAGTATTTTGAAAATGTTTGACAACTTTTGGCAACAAAGTAAGGATTTTAACAATTTAAGACCAAAAAAAAAAGGAATGGTTTTCTGGCAAGCGAGCGAGACTTCAGGATAATTTTTGATAAAAAGGGAAGATTTTGGAATTTTTTGCAAAAAAAAAACCTAACAAGGGAACCTCTTGAGGTGTCACACTCCGATTTGAACGGGGCCGCAATTTTTGGAAAGAGAATAGTCTAAAACCCCTAAAACCAAATTTTCAGCTGCCCAAGTTCATTTTTAGATTTTTGGCGAATTTTGAAAAATTCAAAATTGACTGTTTTTGGCGATTTATGCTTTTTTAAAAAGTACGTACTTGATCAATAAAAATGGTCAAAATAAGTCCCAAAACTAATATTAATTACCCAAATCCAAATTTCACCATTTCCAGCCATTCTGGAGCATCCAGCGCTATTTTTCAATTTCTCCAGAATTTTGAATTTGCTCTTGACAGCGTGAATATGCAGTTAGGCAGCTAAAAATCGAGTTGTATACTCGACATGTTCAACGAGTTTATCTACATTTGAGCCGATTTTCGGAGTGACACCTCAAAAGTGGCTTTTTGACCAGCTTTCTTCAAAATTAAAAAATCAAAAGTTTCCCGTTTGTGTGGAAATTTTTGAAATTCACGCGAATCGCTGTATTTTGTCCAAAACTAACCCCCTAATTCCAAATTTCACAATTTCCAGCCATTCTGGAGCCTCCAGCGCGATTTTTCAATTTCTCCAGAATTTTGAATTTGCTCCAGAAGGCGTGAATATGCAGTTGGACAGCTAAAAATCGAGTTTTGTATAATACTCGACCTGTTTAACGAGTTCATTTACATTTGAGACGATTTTCAGAGTGACACCTCAAGGTGGATTTTTGACCAGCTTTTTTCAAATTTAAAAAATCCAAAAAATCAAAAGATAACCGTTTGTGAGGAAATTTTTGAAATTTGCGCGAATCGCTGTATTTTGTCCGTAATTAACTCTCCCAAATCAAAATTTCACAATTTCCTGCCGTTCTGGAGCAAACCCAAAATTCTGGAGAAATTGAAAAATTGCGCTGGAGGCTGCAGAAATGGTGAAATTTGTATTAGGGTAATTAATAATTACCTATTAGTTTTGTGACTTATTTTGACCATTTTTATTGACCAAGTACGTACTTTTTTATAAAAAAAAGCATATGTAAAGGGTTATATCGTAATAAATAGGTATAGGTATAAATAAAATACATCAACACCTTAAGGGAATAAATTCGACTTGAAGGTGCCAATGTAAAAGAATAGACCTATTGTAAGATTGGGGCTTTAATCCAACCTCTCCTGTTATACCTGGATAGCTTTCGGACTATTAATTACCTATAACACTTACAGAATTAGGCCCATTTGACCATAAGGGCCAAATGGGTACCAAAGCTAGCTATAGACGCAGATACCAGAATTAACTTATTTATGGCGCTCGGAGATGAATAAATAAATTAAGACGACAACAACACCTATGACTAGACTCCGTGTATTTTGATATAATTAAAACACACACCTTACATTTACGCACAATTAACGATACATTTAATTAATCGTACCTTAAAGTATAAATACGAGACTGTACATATTATTCGTAAGTTAACAATAATTGGTAATTGTACTTACGACACAATGATGATAAAGTTGACGCGTTCGCGACGAATCTTTATTGTAAAGCCCGTGGGTTGTATTATTTTAATTAAACCGATAAATAGAAATACTGCATAATTCCCTTTATGAAGGAATTACTGATCAAATTCTAAATAATACGCACAAGAATATCAGAATCGTTGAGGCTTTCCGCGAATTAGCTAAGTTTGGTCGGCAATACAGTATATGCGCTGAATTGCACCTTAACGAGAGTGACTAAATAGAGGTAGGTGTTTCGGCACCTACGATTCCCTAAGAAGTGATGAGAGCTGCTCGATCTCCGATGCTTGATGCTAAGCTCGGATGATCGAGTCACTCCCATCATGAGTAGGGCTTACGAGTAGGGAGTAATTATACACATAGACGCGGACAGATATATGATATGTGGCAACGCCTAAGGTGTTGCAAGGCATATGCTACCTCACACATAAATCGCCAAAAACATGGTCAATTTTGAATTTTTCAAAATTCGCCAAAAATCTAAAAACGAACTTGGGCAGCTGAAAATTTGATTTTAGGGGTTTTAGACTGTGCTCTTTCCAAAAATCGCGGTTCCGTTCAAATCGGAGTGTGACACCTCAAGAGGTTCCCTTGTAAGTACTTACTATTGGAAATTGTGTTCAAAAACAAGAAGTTTTCACAATTTTTTACCAAAAAGCAATTTCACAATTTCATCAAATGACTTTTTGGAAATTTTGGGCAAATACTTACCCAAGCGAGACTTTTGGATAATTTGAAAAAAAATTTCAACTTTACAATTTCATTTTTTCACATTTTTTTTCGAAAACTGAGATGTTTTCTTCGCAATTTTTGGCAACCTAAGGTTAAAAAGTAAGACTTTCAATTGCAAAAGAGGTAGCATTTTTGGCAAACAAACAAGACTTTCGGACAATTTTTGAAAAAAGTTGATACGATTTTACATTTACACCTAGTCGTTTTTAAATGATTTTTAATTTTTTCAAGAACGAAAACTGTTTTTTACAAAGAGGAATTTTTAAACAGACATTTTTATTGACCTTTGAAAAACGATTAAAATTTTCAGATCACCAAGAAACCGACTCCTGCACAAAATTCCACGCCGATAGTCATATACTCCTTGAAACAACTGCAGGACCTAACTGACAGCATTGCAACTGAAGTGCGTACAACGATTCCCAATAAGGTAATTCGATCGCCATATTTATTGACAATCAACAACAAAAAAAACTGCGAACCTGACCTCGAGAAAAATATTTTCACCATTGCAGTTAAATTGGACAAGATACATAGAGGAAACTTATACTGGCTTAGATAACGTAACATTGGATCTCAGTGACCCGACCAGAGTTCAAATTGCCATCGCCAGTTTCGATTCCATCAAAGAAATAATAAGATTTATACACGAAACTAAAAATTTGAAATTACTTGGTATGTTCAAAAGCTATAGTGATTAAGAATTACGCGCAGTTACGTCATTTTCTTTAAAAAAAAATTTTACAGAGCTTGGAATCTGGTGGGAAGTTGTCTACAACCTTTTACCCTATGTTGACTACAATATTTTTGATAAAAAAGTTCGATTACATCATCTTGAAGAAGGGTAAGTAATTGGATTTTTTGGTCGAAAACAAAACCTTTAGGTATTCAGTATTCACCTTTTAGAGGTAAACTTTCTCAACTCGATAACGAAATAATTGACAGTATATTAACCTAATTAGATACGTATCTACGTAACTAATATCTATATTGACATTTGCATTTTATTCTTTAGAAACATCGAAAAACGTTGTGCTGAGATAACCCGGTTGTCATTTGGTATGGCTGTTAGTTACGCATATGCCACAAACGAAAGATACACTAAAGCCAAGACAAACGTAAGAACTTGACATACCTATGTACATATTTCAAAACATTTAAAATGTAGGTACAGTTTCATAAAAGAGTCTCTAATAATGCCAAGTTATGATCAAATCCGCACTTCTTTCAAATTTGGCAAATGTAAACCCATTTTCAAAAAATTTTTCAGCATCGAAAAGAGATGGAATTGAAATTTTGAACGCTTAAGCAAAGAAAGCTGACGAGAAGATTTTGAAAAAAATCAAAACTGAATTTTCAAACACAGTCGCCACACTATTCGATTCCAAACCTTTTTGGGACGTCTAAAAATGCTGAAATTGAATGTATTTCGATGTTTACAGATTCTCCGAATGCACAATCATATTCGAGACAGTTTACAACAAATTATACAGGAAGCATCTTGGTTGGATGAAACAACAAGGCAAAAGGCATTGAAGAAATTACAGTCGATGAAGTCTTATATTGTATATCCTAGTGAAATCAAGGGAAAAAACAAACTGGATGATTTATACAAAAATGTAGGTATAAATACAGTCTCATAATAGAAAACTTTTTGCCTGATCAGGAAGTTGAAGCGATTTTACAACTGAATCGTAATCTGGGGCATAACACCTAGAAACAAATGAGCTGAGGTTCCATCATTTGAAGACCTATCGGCTCCTCATTCTCGAGGTCTAAGGGCTCACTTTTCCTCCCAAAGGAAACAGATTGTAGTAGATACTCGTATCTTATCATTCGTGAATATTAATCCTAGTAAAAATCTAATAATTGAATGAAGATCTTCCCTACTGGATTTCATCAGATTCCAAAAAAATATAAGCCTTCAGTTGATTTTGTCTTAAATATTTTCTACGAGTTTTAAATCACGAATCAAGTCGTAAAATCGCATTTGATCTCCTCATCGAACGAAACCTTCTTTTTTCCCAGCACGTGATAAGCAGAAAATCGTACAATTTTACATTAAATTCTAGGTGAACATATCCGAAAATTTCTACGATACGATGATTGGAAAAATTCAAGCCCAAGTCAACAAAACGTTGAGCAAATTGAATCGAATTAATGACATAAACGAAGACGAGTAAATACGAAATTTTATCACACATCTAGCATTTTTGTCAACTAAAAATATTGATTCGACAATTTCAAATTTTTATAGTTGGATTATGAAACCCACCATTGTTAACGCTGCATACAATCCTCAAGACAACGCCATTAGTAAGTACCTATGCGAATGCACAAAGTAGCTATAAAATTAGGTAAGGTACATACAATGTCTCATATTAAAAAATTAAAAATAATATACGATCAATTTGTTCCTCAGCTATCCCAGCTGGTATACTAGGATCGTCAATTTACACTCAGAGTTTACGGTGAGTAAAAACAATTATGCGAATAGGCGAGAGAACCTTTCGAAATCACGGTTGTACAATAATTTTTGTGAATTTTATCTAGAGCCTTGGATTATGGAGGAATAGGTACAATTGTAGGTCACGAATTGACTCATGCGTTTGACAATAAAGGTTAGATCAAGACGAAATTTCTTTTTGAAAAATGCAAATCGTACCAATACTTTATTTCTAAATCCATACGTAATAACTATAACATTTGATAACTTCAGGAAGACGTTTCAACGAGATAGGAAATCTAGAAGACTGGTGGCAAGCCGACACATTGAATTCATTTGAAAAGAAAGCTGAATGCTTCGTAAATGCTTATGCCAATTACAGTATGGACTTTGAAAGAATTGTACAGCGGGTAAGAAGCCGGATTAAAAAATTCTTACATTAGGTAATGAAAGTACGTATCCAACTAATTTAATATAAATTTTCACCAGGGTGACAGTAAAGTAACAGTAGGAGAAGATATCTCGGATAGTGGCGGATTCAAACAATCACTCTTCGCTTACAGAAAAACTGTATCTGAATTTGGAGAAGAATTGAAGCTTCCTCAGTTTGAAAGTTTTAGTCACGAACAACTCTTCACACTTTCATTCGCCAATGTACGTAATAATGACCATAGTTTTTAAAAATTCATAATACCCTGTGCGTCTAATATGTACTTACTTAATTAATGCACTAAACTTTGTGAACTTATTCAACAGTTGTGGTGTGAAAATCCAACGGAATCGTCTGCGAAGTTGAGTCTATTGAATGAACATAGCCCTAAAGGAGTTCGCGTAAACGGAGTTCTAAAAAATTCCAAAGAGTTCGCCGAGATTTGGAAATGCTCAAACGGTAGTAGAATGAACCCAACAGCCGAAAAATGTTCTCTTTGGTGATTTTCCGAATTGATCGAGAATAAAGGCAGCAGTAATAACGTAGTCGCCCCAATAATCGGCATAGTGCAATCTTTGAAATGTAAAAATCAGACTTTGGCAGCAGATTATGTAGAATGAACAATATATTTTAACAATTTGAATTTTTTTTTGTGTAGAGTAACCATTTCTGTTTCCTAAAAAAAAATTCCAATACGTTTTTGTGATAATAACTATTGAATAATTGAATTTTTATTTTCCATTTCTAAAAATTGTGCTTGTACCTATAATCGACAAAAATGTTCCTATGATCGGCAAAATTGCTCCAGTAATCGGACATGGGAATTTTATGTTCAAGAAGTTTTTGAGCAACTTTTGAGACTTCTGGGGGATATTAGCTGAGTGTCCTTTTTAGCTTTTTTTGTTTGTTCAACATTTTCTTTCGATTTGAGGTTTTCCTCTAATTTTTTCTTCTTTGCTTCCAGCTTATTAGCACCTTTTTTTTTAATCTTTTTTTTTATTTCCGTGTTTTTTTTTTAGCCTCAATTCTGTCCTGTTATTGTTTTCAATTTCTTGAGCTTTTAAAATTTTGATTCTTCTTTTTTTTTATTGTACAAAATCCACTCTTTGGAAGTGGCTTGTGAAGGCAGTTTTTTTTTCATTTTTTTCAAATTTCAATGTAAACTACTGTTCCAGTAATCGGCGTACCAGTCATCGGCAAAAATTTAATCAACTTTATTATTGTAAGTGTTGAGTAAATTTGTGCCGATCACTGGTATACTATTTCATCTCATAAATACAAATCATTTTAAATTTACAGCATTGGAAAAACATTTAATTAACTCCGATTAAATGAATTTCTATTATGAAAACAATGCTCCAATAATCGGCAGTATTCCGATCATTGGGCCAAGCATTTCGTTTCAAGTACTAGTAATCGGCTTTTCATTTTTCGATTATTAATAATAAATGAAGTGTTAATGATGATACGTCAAGTGTAAAATATGTCGAGAAAGGTATGATAATTAGGTAAAAACATAGTTCCAGCTAGAAAATGAATTTACTTCCAATTAAAAACTTCAAAATGCGCGGGCATCAAATTTTCTAATCTCATGAAATCACATAGCAAAATCATATTTCATCACTAGCCATTAAAAAGTGTAATTTTGAAAGACTTGCCCATATCCTGGATCATCCATGCTTGTTTTATTTGATGAAAAAAAGGTTGTAGATTCAGTTACAATATTCCTCACAATGCTGTGGCTGATGCAACAAATTTTATTTTCCAAATTAGAAGTATGCCGATCATTGGGTACACTTTTTGCAGTATCCGATTACCGGAGCGACTACGTTACGTCACAATTTTCACAATATTCGGTTCATACTTGTGTATGTACTTAGGGTACCTACTCACCTATTTTTGTTCACTCATAGACTACCTATCAGTAATAGAAAGTAAATGTTTATATAAATGTTTCTTCGAATGTTTTTTTAAAATTTAGTCTCTTAAGGAAGACAGAATTCACAAGGAATAGAGAAAATAAGGGGGAGGAGGGAATTCGAGGTTGGTAAACAAATTGAAACATAAAGTCATAATGAAGAGGAATTATGGAGAAAAAAACACTCGATAAAGAATCCAATTATCACCTAAAATGGTACCTAGTCAGTTTTTTTCAATGTTATTTCAACCATTTTTGCTTTCTTTCGAAGTCTCCAGCGATTCAAAATTTCCAAAATGGCCGGATACAGTGACTATTGGTTCGAGACAGATGATATTAGTTCACGGGACTAGGTACTTGTTATTATATCAGTTTTAATAAATAAACAATACGGATTTTTTTTATTTCAAAAAAAAGTAAGTATACTTGAATCGCGAAAAATGATCAATTTTGAGTTTTCAAAAGTTCGTTAAAAATTGAAAAATCAATTCGAATAACGGAAATTTTGGTTATGAGAGATTCAGTCTATCACACACTTTCCAAAAACCGTGGTTTCGTTCAATTCTAAGGCGGATGGCTCATGAGGTTCCCAATTACCTGGTCATAAGAGTTCATCAGAAAAGAAAGAGTTTTGAAAGCAGAGTATACTTGATAGCAAATTACACATAAGGTAAAGTGGGGTAATTCCAAGGGCAAAATTCAAAATTTTAGCAATTTCTCATCTTTTGGGTTTCCTGTACATTTTGGGGCAAAAATGATAAAACAACTTTATTCCTACATCCTTCAGCTACACTGAAAGAAATGATTTTCAAAATGCATTATTCAGTCCTGAAATTGATGCAATGGTTACTGCACAGTACAGTAATTTTCAAGTTACCTAATTTTGATGTAATGATTACATAGTTTAAATCAGAGAATGCATCATAGACATTTTTTTTTCTTGAAAAAAAGAAAATATTCAAATGGTAAGTATTTGATGACCACAACTTTGAAAATTGAAAAATTATTGATTCTATTACTAGTGAAACAAATTTTAGTTCTTTTTTTCTTACGTCGTGGATGGTACAGTTTGGTATTTCATCGTGGCTATCGTGATTTTTTGTCCACGGCGAAGGAAAGTACCTACCTTATCATGTTTGAATACTCCCATTAAAATGTACCTAGTACCTACTCAATGGCCTTTTTGTGAGCTAAAGCTACTAATAACTGCTACAGTTATACCTATATCTACCCAAAAGTAGTGAATAGCCTTTTTTTTCAACATGTGAAACCGATTTTTTTGAAGCCTCTCCCCCCGCCCCTATTGAAGATGACTTGGGCCTGAAGTCATTTTAGGGGTCCTGGGTATGCCTAGAATCAAGTCCATTTTGAAAAAAATTCAAAAAAAGGTTTTCATTTTTGAAAAATTTTAGTACTGAAATTTAAACTTTTTTTGAGAATTACCCATTTTGTAAAATTAGGGACGGACGGGGCTTACCGGATATTTTTTAATTGCGAATAGGTTAAAAATTTTATGGTGAAGTTGCAAAAAAAAATTGAAAAAAGTTTTTTCACAAAATATTTGAAAAAACGTGAAAAATTTCAAAAAGTCAGAAATTCAAAACTTAGTCGGAGCAAATGAAACTGTGATGAGCGGATATGCCCTGCTCGCCTATGTAGTTATTCATATAATCTTTTCATGAGTGTGGCTTATGGTAATAAATCCTGTGGGAGGAGCCATAAGCTACGTAATGTACTCGCGATCCGAGCCTCACTGCTAGGATCGTGATGCTAGAAAAATCACTTGGTCCAGGACACTCGAGCTCTCCAGATCAATGTCGCTCTCGGTAAATATGTACAAGGCTGATACAGCTTGCGATTCGCGATATACCTATCTTTGGAGACTTTGGATAGTTCTTTTTGATTTCTTTTCTATAACGCTTACTTCGTTAAATCCTGTGTAAGTTTGCGGTACTTTTTTAGTCACTGTCACTGGCCAGGTTACTCCTGACACTTGAGCCTTTGTCTCTACAAAAATGGGTCTTCGACGCATCCTGCCGATGCGACTAATATTTGGGGTCAGCACAGGTGAGGCAGGTAAAGTGTACAGTTATAATGCTTACTTACTTATCTAAGGTAATCGTTTAATTATTTTACCGGGGTTGCGTTCGCCCTTACATAGTGCCCTTTTAGTAATTATTGAGATGACGTCATAAATGTCATCTGAGTACTTTGCTATATTTTATGTCACGAATCATACACTTGTGTATTGTTTACCTTGCTTATAATTAACCTATTATAACGAATGCTAGGTGACGATGTGTTAATCACCTCAGCATTTGATATAGAAAGGATGCAACTACATCGCATTCTTTCCTATTATACTCGCTAATTGTTAATTCTTGGGCTGTGCCCATGTGTATTTTAAGTCACCTACTCACAGAGTTAGAAGATAGGTAATTTTATATATCAGTACCTATCTCACACACAGATTAATTATAAGTTTACTTGTAATTAGTTGGTATAATCTGCTCAATTACTTGTTTTACACTAACATCTGTAAATAAAAACCATAAGTAATTGGTACAAGAAGGCTTTCTTTATTTGTGACGCGGCCAGCGATACCATACCATATGTCGGAAAACTTTTTTTTGAGATAATCGCGTTTTCATGGAAAAAGTCAGAAAATATCAAAAAAAAATTTTTTGTCGATTCATATACTATGAAGCCTATACTTTGGAATGGGTGTACCCACCGATCTCAAACACGTCGTTTTAGTGGTGAAAAACCGGTTTTACAAAAGTGCTTTTCATAAAAAAATGTCAAAAAAAAAAAATATTATGATGTAAAACCATTAAAAGATGAAGAAAATCGAAAAAAAAAAAAAAATTTAAAAATGTTACAAAAATAACCCAAACTTTCAAACACGTTTTTCTCAGAATTTTGGTTTTTGAATTTCAAAAAATACGCAACTTTGAAATTTTGAAAATTTGTCAGATTTTAATATTTTGAAAATCTGTTTGCACCATTGAAAAGAGGAAGAAAAACACTACCAGAAACCACAATAAAACGAAAAAAATTTTTGCCGACATATGGTATGGTATCGCTGGCCGCGTCACATTTATAGTATAGTAACTTCTCACTGTGTACATTGAGGTAGAAAGGATTGCCTATTCTAGAGCTAGCCAGGTATTTATTTGGAAAATGTTCCTTTTCAATGGAATGTTTCTCAGAAAACCACCTTAGGAGAAAATTATCATAATCCCTTCTTCTATCAGTCCCTCCCACTCTCACTGTTACAAAACTTTTATTGAATTGGTTTCATAAACTGTTTTTTCCAAAAATCCAAATTCCATGCCATGCCATAGACACTTCAAATGATTCCCTGATCAGAATGATGAATCAAATAACAAATCGGTCTACATGTAAAAGGCAAACGAAAATGAAAACTAACGTGAAAAATATCAATAGGTAGGTACTCGGTTTTTTGACGCGCCTAATACTAACGAACTTGAGATAATAGGTACCTAACGAATGACTTTCTTCAAGATCAAAAGTTAACTATCGCACATACATACCTATGTAATTTTGAAGAATAGGTGCATAATTGCATATATACGTAGTAACACCAGCTGTAAAACAGATACGTTACAAGAAATTGTCTTATAAGATGAGACAGCAGCACGTTGAAGTTGTATGTACTCGTAGCTACTCTCTTTGAAACTACACGCAAGCATTATTTTTTTCTTCTTCATAAAGGATATTGAAGTACTGAAATCTAGCGTCGATACCCGATCAACTTTATCAAAATCTTGTAGACTGAAGTTACACGTAGGTAAGTTAAATACCTATACACACAAAATGCGTAAGTACATACAAACATTTTTTTTTTGGTAATACATCATCAAATACTGTTTCATTTTAGATCTAGATCACGAGTCAACGAAATGGCCAAATTATTCTCTTTCTACGCTCTCATTCTGAGCCTCATCTTGGGTATTGCCTACCTAAATTAAAACGAGTTACTTTTTGTTTTTAATTACATTTTCCTAAACCTTTTTACAAAATAAATTTTTCAGGCCGAGAACATTCGGTCGAATCTGGAAAAATGAACATCAAACTGGTTTCAGAATCAGGTAGGTATATAACAGACAGTTTTGTCTTGAAAAAAATAAAGCACAGACGAAACATTTGAAGTATGTAATAATTTTTTTGCCCAACTTTTATTCAATCAACTTAGATGACGATGACGATGACTATGGCACTCTCTATGGACACGGTAAGCGACAAGTTTAATAACATTTTCAACAAACTTATATGTACCACATTTATCGTAATTCGTAACTAATCCACTTGGCTTTGGCTAAATTCAGAAGATGAAGAAAACCCAGCACTGTCGTGTCTACTATTCGGTTCCGACGACGCTTGTCTTATTCAATGTTTCATGGTGGCTCGAATTTATGGCTTCGTATCTACAGGTTACTGCGACGAGCACCAAACATGCCATTGTCATTACGACAAAGCTGCCATTCGTTACTCCTGGCGCAGAAAAATCCATAAAGGCGCGCAAATCTTTCATCAGATAAAAAGCAATTCGCTGAGTTTCAGAAGCATTCGCGAGATCGTCGAGGATCCGTTTAAAACAGGCGAGGAAATCAAACATCTCCTTAAACTCGTGGTCAGCCCTTACAAATACTCGAGAATGCAAACTCGAGACTACAGTATAGCTGCATTGTATACGACCAATGGTGTAATAGATCAGAAAGCAATACAGAAAATAATCTCCATGCAATTCGATAAACTTGCCGCTCGCGGCAGGGATGACCTTTACATAGATTTGATGTACAGAGACAAGTTTGAAAACGCGTTGGAAACCGCCACCGATGCTACACTGTATAATTTTACCTTTAGGGTACGTCAGCTCAATAATAAAACGCTATCGGGTATTTTGGAAAATTTTCTCAAGGAAAAACATGTCTCGGAAATAAGGGTTGAACTGTATGAACAAAAAGACCTTCTCGAGATAATCAATAATATCGTTATTAACGAAATTATCAAACGAAATGACGACCAGTACAACCTACTCCTTGATTACTTTGGCAGCGATCAGTTTGCTGTAATTAAAAAACATTTAAAATCCTGGATGTAATTTCGTGAAATAAAATAAATCCACATCAAGTGTGTTTTAGCAACTAATCAGATTAACTTTTAGATATCAATCGATTTGGAGGGTCGAAAACAAGGCAGCTCTCTTGGTCTACTTCGTAAAATTTTGATTTTTTTTTCATTTTTGACCTGAGCTGAGTGAGTGTAATTTTTAAAAAATTCATTAAAAAATCGAAATCGTTTGCGAACTCGAAAATTTTATTTACTGTTTCAAAATTCGCAAGGACAATTATTTCAGCTAATTTTCAAATTCCGCGATTTTAGAATTTTTTTTTTTTTGATTCGCCACTGAAAATAAAAGGTTGCAGGTGTGATAGTGACTTACGTAACTTTTCTCACAAGGATTATAAAATTACTTACCTATTTTCATACGCGAGTTTATATTCTATCATTTTTGGAAGTAAATTTGTACTCACCTGAAACAAAGAAAAATTAAGGTAGATTAGTTAGTTATAAAATTATTGATCAATCAACAGATATATGAGATGATAATGATCGAAGGCCAGCAAAGTAAAAATGCGGACGATCTCCATGTTTAATAAAGAGTCAGAAATGAGTATTTACAAATAACGTATCTATCATAAAAATTGTAAAATTGATTGTGAAAATCACTCAAAAATATCAAAAATTGATGGACCATCAGAAAACAACAAAAATTTGAGAAAATCGTTTCACTTTCATTTGAGTAAAATTTTGCACAGACCACTCATACATATTATTGAAAAATGCCAAGAATTAATCAGAAATTCTCAAAATTGAATTACGATTTGTCAAAACTGCAGAAAAGGTAAAAAAATGTGTCAAATTGACCCCCCCCCCCCATAATTGAAAATTACCAGAAGTTGGTTCGTGGTATCTAACTTTTTTGGAAAAATCACATTTTTTTCACTACCTTTTTTGGCTTTTTTCAACTAAATTTTCAGAAAGCTCGCCATTAGATCCCCTCCCCCACACACAAAAAAATAAACGAAGTCAAATTTTTCGCAGGAATTTTTTTTTTTTAATTGATATTGGAAGAAAATTTGTACTACTTATGTACTTATTATGAAGTAGGTACTTTTCAATTTTGGTCAAAATTATTTTTAAAAACAATACAAATGAACGCATAGGTGAATTTTTTCACTACCTGTTTGACTAAATTCACTAATTTCATTTTTAAACCCACCACTTTCACTAACAAGGGAACTACCTGAACCGGCAGAAACGAAAATGAACGAATCAAAGCTAGATCGAAAGGGGACCACCTCAGGACCCCAAATCCAAAATTTCAAATGCTAAAGTTGATTTCTCGATTTTTGGTGAATTTTTGAAAATTGAAAAATCCGATAAATTATCAAATTAATACCAAGAATAGAAAATATTGATGAAAAATGGGATTTTCTCGGGAAGTGGCTCAGATGCTGTCCCTAACTCATTTACGACTATCGAAATTCGTAAAACCTCAATTCCAGTCATTCTGGAGCCTCCAGAGATTTATATCATTTCTCCAGAAACTTGAAATTGCTGTGGAACGGCCAAAAATCAACTTTAGCACAAATAACTTTATTTGGGGCCTATGTGGGTTGCCTTTAACCATTTTTTGCGGTTGTCGCGAAAATCAGCGTCTGCCGGTTCAGATGTGTATTTTTGGCCACTGGAATAAAATGACAAAATTTGAAAAATGTTAATGGATGCTCCAGAATGGTTGAAATGGAGGTTTCACCTATTCGGAACGTCAAAAATAGGTCAGAGCTCGATTTCGGATAGGTAGCATTGTAAAAGATGGAATATTTAACATTTTCAAATTTTGTCATTTTTTCCAGTGGCCAAAAATACACATCTGAACCGGCAGACGCCGCGCCGATTTTCGCGACAACTGCAAAAAATGGTTAAAGGCAACCCACATAGGCCCCAAATAAAGTTATTTGTGCTAAAGTTGATTTTTAGCCGTTCCACAGCAATTTCAAGTTTCTGGAGAAATGATAATAAATCTCTGGAGGCTCCAGAATGACTGGAATTGAGGTTTTACGAATTTCGATAGTCGTAAATGAGTTAGGGACAGCATCTGAGCCACTTCCCGAGAAAATTCCATTTTTATCAATATTTTCTATTTTTGGTATTAATTGATAATTTTTCGGATTTTTCAATTTTCAAAAATTCACCAAAAATCGAGAAATCAACTTTAGCACTTCAAATTTTGGATTTGGGGTCCTGAGGTGGTCCCCTTTCAATCTAGCTTTGATTCGTTCATTTTCGTTTCTGCCGGTTCAGGTAGTTCCCTTGTAAGTACATTGTTAGATACCCTGGGGGAAAAAAAACTCAATCTAAATTCATTTTACACATCATTAGATAATTTAGGTACCTATTGAACATTTTTTTTTTAGTTTTATTCGTTCTAATCTAAATTTAAACACATTTAAAACATGTCCGAATTTTACACTTGAATTTTAGGCAAAAAACAAAAAAAAATTGTTTTAGGCCTAAACAACAACAAAAAAAAGTTTTTTTTAAACACTGGTCTGGTCACTGGTTTGTTTGAGACAGCGTTGTGAAAAAGTTATTTTATCGAAAACGAAAAACGAAAAAAAAAAACGAAATTTTTGTAGTTAAAAGCAACATAACGTTAAACGAAAACGATTCATTTTTTATAACGATATTTAACGTTAAACGAAATAAATTTTTCGTTTTTTTTCGTTTTCACTTTTTTCTGATGAATGTCAAAAAAAGGAACAAAAAGTGGGTTGGAATGATAGCCATGAGAGGTACATTTCGCCAAGTATGTGTGTAAAAAAACTGACCAGTACTGAATGATGAAATAATGCATTATTTTTAATTCCAAGATAATGCAAAAAGGCACGTTCTATGTTCCACCTCGCCGCAAGTGAAAGCATTTCATCAGATACCTAGCTCATAGCTGCAATCTCCTGTCTGGTGGTGACTTCATTCCTTAGCTAATATTGCCAGGGCCAAAACAATGGAAAGGAAGCGGGACTCAAACAGGTTTCCTGCCCTTGCCGCATCCATAAAATAGCAACATTGTCCTCTGCGTCATACCCCCCCCCCCCCCCGTGTACATATCATAGTTTTTACAAGTGGAAAAGTGTGAACATCTCATTTTATTGTACCTACTTGTAATTTTTTGTATCCTGGGTATTTCGTAAAAAATCAAATGCTCTTGCTCTTGCTCTAAAACCAAGTTGGTGAATTTCAAATTTGAATCTCTGATTTTTTTCATTTCTCTGCACTTTTTTTTGGCCAAAATTAATGTTTAGATAATCGAAACAAGTGCATCTAAAGAAAAGAAAAAAAATAACGAAAAAAAACGTTTTTTAAAAAACCCAAACGAAACGTTATATAACGAAAACGAAATTTTTTTAAAATTGAAAACAAAAACGAAAAACGAAAACGAAATCATTTCGTTTTCACAACGCTGGTTTGAGAAAAATTAAAAATTAAAAATTTTTTAAAGATGCTGAATGACGTCACCTTGAACCGAATTATGATGTCATCAAGTACTATTTCGAAAACTTCCTCAATTAACTTTTGTGGTGTGGTCAGTGGTGCAACTTTGTTTAATTTTTTTCCGGAGAGTTTGCATGATTTAGATATTTTTTTAAAAACCAATTATTTATCCATTTCAACGCAATTAACAGAAAGGTTCAATAAAAGCTTCAATCGACGATTTTCCTTCTCTTCGTTGCTCCTCATGAGAATTTTTTTCGCATGACTTCCAGTTCATGGTATCCAACAGATTTTTTTGTTGAAAAAACCACTACTTTTTCACTACCTTTTATCAACCGAATTTTCAGAAAGCTCTCCACTACACCTCCCTCCCCCCTCACAAACACAAAAAATTAACAAAGTCAAATTTTTCAATGGAAAATTTTCAAAAAAATTGGAATTGAAAGAATATTTGTATGCAAAGTACATATTTTTCAATTTCAATAAAAATTGTTTTAAAAAAAAGAATACAAATGAACAAATTAATGCATTTTTCCTTTTTTTCACTACCTTTTTGACTAAATTCACAACTTTTTCACAACTTTTACTACTTTCACTACCTGTTAGATACCCTGCAGTTTTTCTCAAAATCGCGCGATTCAATTTTAACGTGGAAAAATTTCGATAGATTAATTTATAATATAGGCCTACACGACGTGTACTTTATTTTGTAAAAAAAAAAAATAGTAACTGTGCTCCTAAAACTTCATTGAGTACAAAACAATCGACAAAAATGTTCAAAATGCAATAGGCGAAAGAAAAATAATTTTAAAAAATTGAATGAAATTCCATCGAGTTCTTTCACCATCCATGAATTACATTACAATAAGTTCAGCAAACGTTAACTTTTCGTATCAGTTGGTGAAAATTGAAAAAATTAACACAGGAATCACATTTCGAGCCCTCCCCCCCCCCCCCTCCTTCCCAGAATAATTGCCAGGCACTCGAGCAGTCCAAAATTGCTGTCTGATTTTTTTTTTCTCATCCTAGTCGACTTCTTGAGCACATGCTGTCAAGGGCCGCTGATCCGACTAAACTAAGCAGACTTTATAGCTTTATCTAACTAAGTTCCTCAATTGAAAAAATTCTCCACCCACACCCACTATAAGGTATATTAAACTTCTAAAAATGATCAATTTTAGACTTGAGTCTAACTTGAGTCTTTCTCACCTGTGTGACCTGTGATCTAGTCCAACCATAGATTTTAATATCCATATCTATGAGTCCAACTGTCCAAGGAATTATGATTAGGACTACGAGAACGAGAGATTGTTTCATGTTTCACCTCACCACGAAAATAAGCCACCACTACTTTCTAAAATACTACGTACGTATTTACTACTTCACTACGCAACTCCGCGTCACGAAGCTGATAAAATTCAATTCATTCAGTTTCTCAAACAAAAACTTAATGAATAACGGCAACAGCAGTGAAAAAATTTCGTCTTCGTCTAGTTTTAATTCGTATTAATTAAAAAGTTTGTTATTCGCGTACTCGATAATATTTTCAGTCTACTTATAAAAACGTCGAACAATGATACGTAAAATATGAAATAAACCTATACCGAAAGGTAAGTAGACCTTACGGTCTATTATGTCATTCACTACTCTAGACAGAGATCATAAACTGACTAGACTTTATCGATTAGATAGCTAAAACATTTTACGTGAAATTTTTCAACAAAAACCCCTCGCTTATTAGATTCGTAGTTGGTGATTGTGTTTGATAATGATGCTGGTCATGAGAGATTACTGTTCTACGTACGATTGTGAGCATTGTTCGACTACATTAGCTGTGATTTTCGTTTAAATTGTCTCGTATAAATGTTATTCAACGCGAGAGAAGTAAGTACCTACTACATTATCAACATAGTATTACGTATCGAGATAGGTATTTAAAAAATCTACCTTATATGCACCTATTTGTATTATTATTAATCCAACGATGTGTAATTTTAGCTACCATGGTTTGATTTGAAAATGAAAACGTATACTTCTCTTAATTTCTCACCGGCCGAAGAAGACTGCTTAATCGACGAAGTATCAAGATATCCCGCCTTGTACGATGCCGAAAGTCGAGACCATAAAGATGTCTCGTTGAAGCTCAATATTTGGAAAATGATTTCCGAAAAATTAAACAATAAAAGCAGTACGCTTTCAACTTTCGTAACACTTCATCGAGTAAAAAATTCAATCAATTACACCGTAATAATAATTTTTTTTCTCTTCAGTTCAAGATTGTCAAAAAAAGTGGAAGAATATAAGAGACAGTTATATGCGTTTTAGAAGACGACGACGTAAGGCAGCTATTTCCAATATGGAAGACGTACCAATTCCAGAATCCAGTCGTTACGCTCGATTATCTTTTTTAGATAATGTCAAATGCGACAGATTGTAATCATTTTTACTCCATTTCGCACTCGATCGAGTCATCATTCGCTAATATTTACGTATATTAATTTCTCGAATTTTCAATTTCAGAATGCATACAAGTGCCATCGAAGAAGACAATTCTTTATGTGTAACCGAAGACAGTACCTGTGATTACCATACCTTAACTGGAGGCTACAAAAGAAAAGTACGTCCCAAGGCTCGATCCTCGAACACTGTACTTCCTAAATAATAATTATGTTGTAAAAAAAAAGCCAAATTAACATATTCTTTTCCAGGCTGACGATCTCATCGACGACTCCGAAGCCGCTCAAATGCAAATTCTCAACAATTTCGTTAATCCGACCAAACCGCCGGAAGATGAAATTGATTTTTTCATGTGCAGTTTAGCCAACACCATAAAGAAATTCACGCCCGAATTGAAGCGTAAAGTAAAAGTCGATATGTTACGAATGGTCAACGAATACGAAAAAAGAAACGAAGCCGAGACGACCGGTAATCAATTGGTTAATCTTTGAAAATCATCGTCATCTTGTTCGACAAATAATAAAATAATATTTTTATTATAATTTTTCAAGAGTTGATCAACTCGTCGTTGTTGGAAGGAACTTCGTAATCCTATATTATTGTTTCATTGTTTTTCTTTTTCTTTTTTATTTCTAAGCTCATTTTTATTAGCCATTAAACTACCTTCTTTTTTTTCTAAAACGAGTGTTTTTTATTGTTTTTAAACGTAGGTAGAGGTACTTCGATTTTTAATCCGTTAAAAACACGTGAAATTTAAACGCTCGAGTTGTTTTTAAACGAACGCATTCGAGGTGGATTACATAAAATAATCAAAATAATCGCAACGTAACAAGGTTATGATTTTTATGATGGAAGTGTTACTCGATGAAAGTTTTTTTTTTTTTTAAATCGTTCACAATATTAAAGTAGGTATAAGCAAACAAAAATAATTATCGTGAGAAGTGATACTGGTTCCTGGCATGGCTGATTTCCTACAATCTGTAGTCGTGTTTTAAAATAAACATTGTCGGCCATCTCTTCTCTCTTCTTCCTTCTCGCGTACGAATAAATACATTATATTTTCTTACACGACATGCAGCAACAAAAATAATAATATTTAGGTCATTGGGTCTGTTGTTTTGGTAAAGAGTGAAATTAATTTCATGTCTCATTAAAAGGAGATTAAAAGTGAAAAAAAAATAAAGAATTCCATTACTTCATTACTTCGTTAGAGCAAATTTGCTTTTTTTTTTTTTTTTTTTTTTTGAAATCAAGCTCTGAAATGAAAAATTTGTAATATGATTGGCTCAGAGACGTACAACAACAATATTCGATTTTTTTTAAAAAACGAATACTTTTCATCACCTTCCCTAAAACAGAACTTGACAATTCAATTTTCTTAAAATTCCACAGTTTTAAAACGAGATAAATATAAATATACTCTCTACAGTTCTCATCTCCACCTTTTCAAAAACCTCTATCTTGTGAATTGAATTGAAGAAACCACGTGCTTCGTAAAACTCGAAATTGACTGATTTAAAAAAAATTTTCAAAAAAAAAAATGTTCGAATCATTCAAATGATGCCCACAATAACCCATAGTACTCAATTGGACGAACAAAAAATTTTATTATAACAAATCGCCTATCTCTAAAATTGAAGGAGCTAACTTGATTCAAAATTTCCAAATTTGAGATAACTCACTTCAAATTTTGTTTGCGCCTTCAATTTTAAATATAGGAAATTTGTCGTAATAACCCCCCCGCCCTGAGGGGTGTAATAATCTTGTAATTATTTATAACACCCCCCCCCCGCCCAAAAAAAAAACATTTTTAGTTCGTCCATTTGAGCACTGTGGGTTATTATTGAAGTCATTTTAGTGATGCAAACATTTTCTTACTATTTGTGAATTCAAGAAGTTACACCATTTTTGGGTAAACTAATTTTGAAAAATTTGCAAAAAAAATGAGAAAATGATAGGATCCTTCAAGTGAATTCACTAATTAATACATATTTAATATTTGAGTGGACAAACACAAAAAGCTATTTCAAAATTAGTAAATTTAGAATTCTACGAAGCATGTGGCTCCTTCAATTCAAAAGATAGGTAACCAATCAAAACATTTTTGTTCATTTCTTCGAGTACTACATTTATACAGTTGAATTTTGGCAGACATTTCGGAAACACCTGTATATTTATTTTTTATTTTTAGCTCAACTAGGAAAAAAAAATATTGTAAATTTGTAAGCTCAGGATCCTTCAAGTTTTCTAGAAATCTTTTAATAGCCTAAGAAAATTAGCCGAAAAAAGGAGGCCATAGGGAAACGCTAGAGGGCAAGCTGAATTTTGGTATACTGGCCTATTTTTAATACCCTTGAACACAAATCCTTGGTGTCCCCACATGTCCCTAGTCAGCTTTCCCCCAATTGTGGATTTTAGCCCCCCAAATTAGATTTTTCGCCCCTACTTCCCGAAATTGTGGTCCTAGCCCAAAAATTGGGTGTATAAAAGTTGTTCTAAATTAAATTTCCCATCAGATGAGCTATGAACCAACTTCGTCCCCCTAAGGGGGGTGGACCTTCAGTCAATTTCAAAAAATTAGCGAATGGGAAAATGCGGAGGGGAAATCTGAATTTTGGTATACTGGCCTATTTTTTACACTGAACACGAATCCGTGGAGTCCGCGCACCTGTCCCAAGTGATTTTCCTCCAAATGTGGATTTTAGCCCCCAAATGAGATTTTTCAGAGGTTTTTCACCCCTACCTCCCCAAAAATTGGATCTATAAAAGTTGTTCTAAATAAAATTTCCTATCAGATGAGCTATGAAGTATGAACCAACTTCGTCCCCCTAAGGGAGGTGGACCTTCAGTCAATTTCAAAAAATTAGCGAATGGGAAAATGCGGGGGGAAAATCTGAATTTTGGTATACTGATGGCCTATTTTTGTACCCTGAACACGAATCCGTGGCGTCCCCACCTGTCCCTAGTGAGCTTCCCCCCCAATTGTACATTTTTGGTGCATTTTTCAACGCTTTCTTACTAATTAACCTATATTTGATTTAGTCCAGCTCCACTCCCCTTAGAGGGACGAAGTTGGTTCATAGCTCATTTGATGAGAAATTTTATTAAGAACAACTTTTACAGACCCCATTTTTGGGCTAGGACAACAATTTCGGGAGATAGGGGTGAAAAACCTCTGAAAAATCTCATTGGGGGGCTAAAATCCACATTTGGGGGAAAAAACACTAGGGACATGTGCGAACTCCACGGATTCGTGTTCAGGGTACAAAAATAGGCCAGTGTATACCAAAATTCAGATTTCACCCCCGCATTTTCCTATTCAACGCAAATTTACTTGAAATTGACTGAAGGTACACCCCCCTTAGGGGGACGAAGTTGGTTCATAGCTCATATGATAGGAAATTTGATTTAGAACAACTTTTATACACCTAATTTTTGGGCTAGGACCACAATTTTGGGAAGTAGGGGCGAAAAACCTAATTTGGGAGGCTAAAATCCACAATTGGGGGAGGGGAAAGCTCACTAGGGACAGGTGGGGACACCAAGGATTCGTCTTTAGGGTATAAAAATAGGCCAGTATACCAAAATTCATCTCGCGCTCTAGCGTTTCCCTATTCAATGCTAATTTTCTTAGGCTATAAAAAGAAAATCAAAATTCAAATTTTTTTTCTTTTCCCAAAAATTGAGGGGACAGGAAATTTCAGTTTTATTTTTCAAATTCAAAGAAATGAGGAGAAAGGGACAGAGGGAGACATCGAAAAATCGAGTGTTAATTTACTCTTATTTCGAAAACTGCGAGACATTATTCAACTTTTGCTCACGAATTTTAAAAGTGAAAAATAAACTTCTTGCATTTTAAGAAACATCGTTTTTACTTTTTATGCCTCTCGAAATAATTAATTTATTTAAAAGCTACAACCCTCATTTGGGTCTGTTCTTATTTTTTTTTTATTTAGAAAGAAAGTCTTTCAAATGCCAAAATTTTAAAAGTCAATAAACTTGTCGTCACTTCGCTCGGGCCTTCATTCCAATTTTTAAAAATATCGACATTTATTCTGAAATTATTGTTAAAATTTGAAAATTCTGAAGTCACGAAAGTCAACATTTTGCATCATTTTTCCCACGCAAAATTTTTGGAAAATTTTCAAGAATAGAAAAATTAATTTGACAAAATGTTGGAAATACAACCAAATAAATAGAAAAATCCAAATTTTTTGTATAAAATAATCACTTTGAAAATTTACATCTACATATTTAACATTTTTGTTTCGAACTCCCCTTCCAAAATTTGTTCGAACCACATTTGGCCAATTTGGAAAAATCTGGTGAAGAGAGAGAAGGTGATCTGAGGTAAAAAGTTGAGAAAATCTGTCGGAAAAAGTTGGGTACAATACAGTTAACCCCCCCCCCCCCTCCACACATCACTTCGTCACACCTCTGGTATACTATATCATACAGAAAATAATAACGATCAGTAGCGTAGGCGTTTTAATTAAAAATTGTACAAAAATATTCACAAAATATACAATAAGGACACCAACACTTGGTACGCAAATACTTTGAATTATACTTAGGTACAAATTAAAATCGCAAAATCACAATACAGGTTACATAGGTACATTTTGCCTTTCATATACATACAAGAATATCTTTATCCAGAATCACTAAAATAATTCTCGCGAGCCATTTAACAATACCTAATCTACTGAACTTTCACGTAATTACCATGAAAACCCATGTTAGAATCACCTACTGAATTTCAAAAAACCATTTTCCACATCGACTTGTGCTATAGAATGTGGACGAGAAGGAAAATTAATTATTGAAATTAGCAGATTCAAAGTGTTCGAAACAATAATTTTTCAAGTCTTGACTCGGATTCAAAACGATGAGCAGAAATTTGCATCTATGTACCTAATAGATTCACCGAAATCGAATTTTGTAAATATTCTCGGATCTGAAGATGGCGGACCTCACATTCTGCCATGCATTTGCCAACATAGAGTGTCTACTAAAATCTAGAAACCTCCAGAAAGCTGAAATTTAATACCTACTGCGTCAATGTCCTCAAATCTAAAATCCAACCATAGTTAATCTCCCCCCCCCCACCCAAACAAGTCTCCAAGTAGTTGTTTCTGAAATTTATCTCTTTGAAGGTATTCACATGAGATTCCAAGATTCACCCTCTTCTCGCCACCCCTCTCGACCCATAAAAATTGTGAAGAATATACGAAGCTCTGCCTCCCCCCTGGCAAAATAGGTGTAAACCTAGATTCACGCTAAGCTAGATAGAATGTACTCTAATTTATTCCTTAGAAAAATGGGAAACATCTTCCCAATCTCGTTCAATAACTTCTGTATTCTCGGACAAGACGGGTTTTCTCAATTTACACATCACCAGCACCTCGTCAACAATATCTTTATGGTAGTAACAGACGAAAAAAATAGAAACACCCATAAGACTGTCAAAAATATGGAATACATTTTCGAAAAATCCGTTTGCAAAAGACACTGAAGTTTCCTCCAACCAACTAAACACGAAATGAAAAGATGTCACCGCGCATACCAACGAAGTTTTCTTAAAAATACCCCTGTAGTTTCTTTCGTTGTACCCGATACTATAGTACTGCCTGGATAAGTAAAAAATTGTTAAAATAACCCCGATAGAACCAAATGCCAGAAGATTTGCACTGAATCTGTAAATAACCGGAAACAATTCGAAGATTAAACCTGCATAACTGTGCGATGTTTGATCGAATCTGCAGTATACGAGCGAGTAATCTTTGATTTTTGGACACGATGATTTCTCACCAAACATTGAAATGAAAAACAACGGAAATAAAGTTGGAAGTGCGGGAAGAATCCAACACACGAAGCAATAGACTAAATATTTTTTACTACCAACTTCGTCGGGTAGTTCTAGATTTCGAATTAAAAAATAAAGCACGCGACTATGCTCGAAAAAAACTACCACGTTCCATAGAGTGGTTGTACACGCAGCATAATTAAAAATGAAATTCGCAGCGATACACGTTCCATCGATCATTGGAAACTCCGCGTCCAAACGAAGCAACGAATACATCATTTGTGCGATACAAAACGAATACAAAGTTCTGTCTGGTAGATTCTGCAGACTTTGCTTATTCCAATTGAGTACAATGCACAGTACAAAGAATACTACAGAAGTACCGAAGCATAAGACGGCGAATATTTTCATAGGCACGTATACGCGATCCCATTCTCGACCACAAAGGTAAATTATACCTTTAGCGCCGGTCAAATTAGTATATTCGGCCTGAAGAAATTTAGTTTTATAAAACGACGGCACATAAATATCGCCATTTTCGCCATACGCGAAGTTAAAGCCTTCGAAAAGAAACCAATCGTATTCGCAATATTTACCCATACCGCTTCTGTATGAACAAATTAGATCATTTCTGAATGGTAATTTCGGGCAATTAATCGACGAATGATTATTGCAATATTTACCAAATGTGCGATAGGAAGAATCGTGCATCTCGGTATAACTTGGTGTCTTGTTACAATGATAATCAGATTTTAATAACTTCTCGCGAATGATTCTGGTCGTATTTCCATAGCAAAGTACGTTTTTATACCAGTCCACAATGGATTCTTTGAAAGCAAAGTTAAAATTGACAAACGCAGTCAGTCCGCATCGTTCTACAGTGGTGGGCAGCAACACCGGATCTTCGAATTTAAACTCATCGTCGTAATTACACAAGGCACAGTACATATTCCAATACGAGACACCTTTTTTCGAATTTATAACTGGTAACGTTAAAAACTGATTTTGTAATTGATTTTCATCCGTAGGCCATTCTTCACATTTTCGTTTAATCGTTTCGTCGCCTTTGTAGCTCGTGTCACATTTCTTCATCATTTTAATGCTAATCGTTTGGCAGGTTCTTTTCTCACTGCAGTTGGCGATGTTTGTGATAACCTTCTCGCAAATGAATTTCGCATCAGGGTCGCATTCGGTGATGTTTGCACCATGCACAGGTTCGATAATCAATAAAAATGCAGTAATTACTGTCAAAATTTGGGCTAATGGCACTCGATAGGACATCTTTAAGCTAAGATGGGTACCTGAGGTATGTCGATAATCCATAATTTAAATATTTCAACGAAACGTGAATCGAAACTTTTTCATAAATACGCGCATGTATCAGAATATAGCCCACTGGTTTCAATAACACATTGAAAATGACGCGGAAAATTCACTTTGAGATAACAGGCAGAATCGCACATAACGTTAGAGTAACATATGTTTGTAAATCACCGAATACGAGTAATAAAACTACTTAAAAACCAGAAAGACATCTAGTTCTAGAACTACCCACGCCGTCGCCATCTTAATAAATCATTTTCCATGTAGCTCAGTAAAAAAAAAAATACAGGAAAATTACTCACCAAAACAATTTTGAGTGTAGCAGTCAGAAGTATACCTATACCATCCTGATTAAAAGTACATATGTATGTACAATACAGCGATGCTCAAAATTTCATATTATTATTTTAGTTTTTGCAAAGATAGATCTGTCTGAAATACTACATACTTAGTATACATAGGTACCTACCTACCTACATATAATACCAGACAGTTCTTTTTTTCACTTTTTCGGTGCGTTCAAAACCAATTTTAATAAAAATTGATAAGCTGATGAATAATGGATTAATTGGGGACGAGAAGAGGATGAAAATATTTTCTAAATTTGTACTTGAACATCATCTCTTGTGGTATCTACACGGAAAAAAAAAAGTATAGGTAATTTTTATTATTTTAGCACAATAACCGGATCCCATTCGAAAATACAGTAGAATTTATTTTAGAACTTGGTACTTTCAACTGGTCACACAAATTATTTTTAATGTGATAGCATGGTAAAAATTATTCCTCCATAATGACTTTTACTGTACCATTATAGTAAAAATAACACGAACCAATAATGTAAAAATTAATGTGTGGTGAAGAAAAAAATACTCCTCTTGAAGTAATTTTTACTATTTGAAAAGTAAAAATTATTCTATCGTAATAATTTTTACTATATTTTAATAGTAAAAATTACTCGAACCAATTGTGTAAAGATTAATAGGCGTTGAAGTAAAAAATGCTCGTTTTGAGGTAATTTTTACTGTTTGAGAAATAAAAAGTACTTGTGGTGAGGTAATTTTTACTTTGGAGCAATGATATCAATTTTCAAAATGAAATTTTAAAAAATTAAAATAAAGGGGAAGGGTTACGCTAATTTGAATTTTTTTTGCACCATTGGATAGTGCTCGATGTGGAGGATTTTTTGCAATTTTAATATCTTACGAAAATTTCCTAACCTAATGACCTAACGGGGAATTGAACCTGGTACCTTACGTTTTCCTAACTACCTAACTTAACTACTCGGCTATGACCACGCTATTAATAAACGAGGGTTAAAAGAATATATTTGTTTGCAAACGCGTGGTGCTATTTATCACGTTACTGTTTATTTATTGCGTGCAGTTTGATTGGATAGCGCTTTTTCACATGTTTGTGTGTGTATTTTCTGTGTTTCCGGGATATCGTATAAAATTTCAAGGTCTAAAGTGCGTTTTTCGATTTTTGGTGAATTTTTGAAAATCGAATTTAGGCCAAAAGTGAGAGAAAAAATCAAAATTTTACCAAATTGACCAAGAAAGCTGAAGTTTGGTATATACCCTATTTTCGACATGCCAAATCGATTGGAGACGGTTTCAACCCGTTTTGAGCAGTTCTGGAGCCTCCAGCAGGTTTTTGAAACTCGAAATTCCCACAAAATTCCATCAAATTGGAGTTGTAAAGCTAAAATTTATACTAAAAACTAATTTCAATACTCTACGAAGTACTGCAGGTGAATTTCAAGTCGTTTTGGATCCTCCAGCAACTGTTTGAAAATTCCTGAAGCCTCCAGCAGATTTTTGAAACTTTAAATTTTCACAAAATTTCATCAAATAGAGATGGAAAGCTGAAATTTACTCTACACTCCAATTTTAACACCCTCTGAAAACGACTTCTGGTGGATTTCAAGTCATTTTACAGCCTCCAACGACTTTTTTTAACATTACTGGAGCCTCCAGTAGATTTTTTAAACTTGAAATTTCCTCAAAATTTTATCAAACCAAGATGGAGAGTCGAAATTCATTCTGCAAACTAATTTCAATACGCTACGAAGTTGACTGCTGGTGAATTTCCAGTCATTTTAGAGCCTCCAACGACTGCTTTGAAAATTACTGGAGCCTCCTGTAGATTTTTGAAGATTGAAATTTCCCCAAAATTTTATCAAACCAAGATGGAGAGTCGAAATTCCATTCTGCAAACTAATTTCAATGCGCTACGAAGTTGACTGCTGGTGAATTTCAAGTCGTTTTGGAGCCTCCAGCAACTTTTTGAAAGGTTGTATGACGTTTTTTTGGAAAATTGAAATTTCAAAACCATTTGAAACCATCATGTAATCTGCGAAGTAAATTTCAGCTTGCCAACTCCATTTGATAATTTAATGTTGGGGAAATTTCAAGTTCCAAAAATCTACTGGAGGTTCCAGTAATTTTCAAAAAAGTCGCTGGATGCCCTAAAATTACTTGAACCCACCTGAAGTCGTCTTCAGAGGGTGTTAAAATTGGAGTGTAGAGTAAATTTCAGCTTTACATCTCCATTTGATGAAATTTTGTGAAAATTTAAAGTTTCAAAAATCTGCTGGAGGCTCCAGTAATTTTCAAAAAAAGTCGCTGGAGGCCCTAAAATTACTTGAACCCACCTGAAGTCGTCTTGAGAGGGTGTTAAAATTGGAGTGTAGAGTAAATTTCAGCTTTCCATATCCATTATTTGATGAAATTTTGTGAAAATTCAAAGTTTCAAAAATCTGCTGGAGGCTCCAGAACTGCTCAAAACGGCTTGAAACCGTTTCCAATCGATTTGGCATGTCGAAAATAGGGTATATCCCAAATTTCAGCTTTCTTGGTCAATTTGGTAAAATTTTGATTTTTTCCCTCATTTTTAGCCTAAATTCGATTTTCAAAAATTCACCAAAATCGAAAAACGCACTTTAGACCTTGAAATTTTGACAGGTGATAAATTTTTGCATGATCTTTCGATCTACCTTTGTAAAGTTTGAAAAAGTTCGTGCAAGTCCTATGTTAAAACGCAAAATCTGCGATTTCGGCTGACCTGTCAATAAAAATGGCCGCCATTTTGTAAGTAAGGCCAACTTTTTTTTGGCAAGTTTGCTTTAAAATGTTCCTCAGGATGTCCCCTTTAAGAAAAAAGTTGTCCCGGAGGATCGGCGGGGCGGGGGGGGGTGCAATTACTCCTATTGTCATATGCCGGACTATTAATATTGACACAGTAATTCGTGTTTTCCATGTAGAAAGAATTACTCTCACAATGCGTGATATTTACTTAGAAATAATAGTAAAAATTACTTTTATAACTGAGTAATTTTTACTTGGGCAGAATAGTGAAACTTTACTATCCGTGAATAGTAAAAATTACCGTTACAATCGCAACAGATAATACCACCTGGTGCAGTACTTTTTATTCAATCATACAATTTTATTTTTTACCAGAACAGAATAGTAAAAATTTACCATCCGTAAATAGTAAAAATTACATTGAATTTTGTGGGAAAAAATACTATACAGAAAAGTAATTTTTACTTTCATCACGAATTGAACCACACGTTGAGTGATTTTTACTATGAGATTAGTAAATTTTACTATGAGGTTTGTAAATTCTACCTAATTTTGGGTAAAATATATTTTTTGGCGGACATTTATTATTTTTTAACAGGTAATTTATGTTAAAATTTTTTTCCGTGTAGGGTTAATAAAAAATGATACTTTTTGGGACAAAGGAGTGACGGTTTCATTTGAGTGGAAAAATTCAAATAGGAAGAAGATAGGTAGATGAAGTAGGAATGAGACTATGGGTGCATAGGATCATTACGTAGGAAAATTAAACCATCCTAGAAACCACATTACTAACTGTAACTACATATGTAAGTACAAGCAAAATTACCTGCCCTTCGGGCAGGGAATAGAAATCTCGCAAAATATCATATAGTTACTGAGAAATTATAAAAAATTGATATTTTTTGACATTTTTGTCATTTTTTGGCTACATTTTAAAATTTGTGATTTTATCGTAAGGTCCATTTCTCCTGGACGAATCCCAAATTTGGATGGCATTTTTGAAAATCCAAAGTCCATTGGACCATATCTACCTTCCAACTTCAGTCTATAGTCAAAATTAAAAATTGTGCGATTCGAATCGCGAATTAATTTTGAATCGGATTCAGAATCAGACTCTGAATCGTGTTTAGAACAAAAGTGAATCGTTGTAGTTAAATCGCAGCATCGCAATTAACTTTTTCTTATAAGTTAAATACCCATCTTTCCAATCGGTAAGTGCAAGTCATTTTGTAGCCTCCATTGATTTTTAAAAAATTTTCAGATCCTTCAGCAGATTTTTGAAATTTGAAATTCCCACAAAATTTCATCACATGGATTTAGAAAGCTAAAATTAAATAATATGCAAACTAATTTCAATACCTTATGAAATCTAGTGCAAGTGCTTCCAACTCGTTTTGAAGCCTATAGTTAATTTTTGATCCTTCAAGGTCGACATACACGAAACTATAGGGGATAAACTTTGATCAGACCTCCCTCCCCAAATTTGTTAAATCTTGAAAATGTTTTGCCAGACTCGACAAAATCGTCAAGTTTTGTGAATTTTTAGTCTTAATAAAGGGATTTATTTACCAGAAAAAAAATGTTTTTTTACTTCTCGAAATACAAAATTTTGAGAGCTTTTGCCCTGATTGGGTCTTTTAGCTCATGGTTTTTAAAACTGAAATTTAATTTTTAAATTTTCAAGCCAAAAACTCGAATTTTTCCCAAATCTACTATTTATTCAAATTAAAAAAAATAGATAAATAAATTTCTCACACAGAAATTTTTTTTTACAATTCTGAGAGCATTTACCCTCACTTTGTTTGGGTCTTTTTGCTTTCGTTTTTTAGAACTGAAATTTCTATTTTCAAGCCAAAAAAATCAAATTCTTCCCATAACAAAAACATTGTTCTTTCAATTATCAAAATTAGAATGTTCGAATTCAATCTTGCATCTTTTCTGCCATGCATAGTGGTGCATCTATTCATGAGATTAGGGCAAGATTAGCATTTTACCTACATAAAAGCAACTTGGCAATTTTTATCAAGTTTCTTGTAGGTATTGAAATTGGTTTTATGCAAGGTGTAAAAATTTTAAGTTGACAATCAAACAAAAAAATCTAACCATTTTGGATAGGTATACTTATCACATTTCCCGTTTTTAAACTGATTTTTATGCAAGGAGTAAAAATTCCAAATTGACTAAGTAAAAAAAAAAAAAAATTGAAGTTGAAGAGATATGATTGGCCAATGAGCTCAACCATACTTTTCGAGTTTCTTCAGGAATAGATTCACCTTCGATCTCCTATTCTCTTAGTAAGTACCTATGTTAAAAATTGAAGCTTTGATGATTTTGTAAAATGCTTAGCAAATCGGAAATTGTCGGCAGCGAAATGAAAGCTCAAAGATATTCGTGACGTCATCAAATCTTTTAAGCTTAATTACAGCTTTTTAAGGCCTCTAATCGCGAAAAAAATTCCAGTACAACCATCTACGCATCACGCTGAACATTTTGAGTATTTTTTCAAAATTTTCCGTCCAGCCGTTTTGCAGTGATTGCGTTACAAAGAAAACACCACTTCAATTTATTAAGTAGATATCAGAGATCATCTAAAATAAAAAATCTTCTTCACACATGATAAAAATGATTTTGTTTAAAACGAAAAAGGTATGAGTTAAACTTGTGAGTTGTGAGTAAAATATCTAGAAATTATCATAAACCGTATGATTCATTATAATCTCATAGGTAGTTCCAAAATGGGTGTCAAATCATCTCATAATCAAGATATATCAAGGATGGAAGAGTCGGGAGCGAGCTGGAGCTAGAGTCTGAAAGAGCCAGATTTTTTGAGGAGCTAGAGCCAGAGGCCCAGAGCCAAGAGCCAAATAAATGAAAGTGCAGAAAAACATCAAGAGCTCTCTAGCAAAAGAGCTCCTTATTTTACTCAAGAGAGCCATCATCATAAGGAGCGTTTAACCTGGAAAGAGCCAGAGCCGAGTGGGAGCTCACAAAATTTTTCAGGCTCTTTGGCTCCCTAAAAGTAGAAAAAAGAGGTAAAAAAATGGCAAAAATGTGCACAATTTTATCAAAAATTCAACTTTCAACTCACATTTGTGAAGAAAATGAAGAATTTCTACATTTTGTTTTCTCATTGAGAAATAAAATGAAAATAAATGCAGTATTTATTTTAATTTTTTTTCATCGTTTTTCACGAATTTTAAATTCTAATTTAAAGAGCCAAGAGCCAGAGCTGGAGCTGGAGTTGGAGCTGAGAAATTGGAAGAGGGAGCTGAGAGTCAAAGAGCGGAGTTGGAAAGAATTGTGGAGCGAGCAAGGAGCCAAAGAGCTCATGTAAAGAAAAAGAGTGAAGAGCCAAGAGCGAGCCAGAGCTAAAACTTGCGGGGAGCTGAGCCAGAGCCAAGAGCGGGAGCCCTGAACTCAGGGCTCTTCCATCCCTGAGATATATCATTAAATTTAGGAGGTAGGTAAAACATACCTGAAATTTATAATCAAATCATATCGAGGAAATTAATCTAAATATAAGTCTGAAATCAGACTATTTCATATTTACAAATAGGTAATTCAAGTCGCTATTTAATTATAGCATATCTAACCTAATTCGGGGACTTGTTATTTCTCACCACATGTCTAACACCAGCACCTCTCTCTGTGCTTCTGCTTTAGGCAGCCATATCAGGATCCATATCGTAGAGAGAAATATATCATTCAATAAAGAGAAAGTCAAATCACATCAAATCATTGTACTTAATCGAGATATTTATCACATTACAATTACATCATAAAATCAAAAGTACTTCAAAAAATATCATAAACTCGAAGAACGCACAAAACATATGTCTAGTTACATCAAAGGAAATTCATAAGTTAATAGGCTCGTCTTCAACGTATTCCTTCAAACCTCAAAGTATTCACAGACGAGACCTACAACGAGCTCTAGTATCCAATTTCTTAATCTTAACCTAGCAGGATCCTATCTAAGTGGCAAAATAACTAGGTATCTATACCACACTCTCATCTAGATCTATCCAGTGTTGGAAAAAAAGTTTTTTTTAAAAAAAGACAAAACAAACGTTTGTCTTTTATTAAAATGTTTTTTTGTTGCAAACATGGTTTTAAACTGCTGGATTCTCATGTGTTTTAAACGTGTTTTCAACACAAATTCATTTGTTTTGATTCAGTTTTTCAAATATACCTTATCCGGTCATCAACTTTTGAGATGTGACGTCATAAAATAGCTACAAGGCTCAAGAAATATTAAAAAATTTAAATCAAAACACAAACTCTGCCTTAAAAAAAAAAGTATAGGAAGAAGAATGAAAATCTAAAAATTCAGTTCCTTCAATTTCACTACTCTTTCAATGAGAAATTGAAAAAAAACAAGTTTTCTTTTTAGGAAATTGGAGTACAAAAAACACTTGTTTAAAACAACAACAAAAACCATTTTAAACAGAATTTTGTTTTAAACACTGCCACTTGTTTTCCCCGCGAAACGTTTTCAACATATGGTATTGTTTTAAACTGAAAACACTGTCTATCCACATTCCACATGAAAAACGATTTCATAGGCTCCTCCTACCTAGTACCTACTACCTACTACCGCATGGGCAAAAACCTCAGCGATTTATCATAGAATTACTCAGCTTGAAAACTGAATTTGAGTCATTACTCAATTTGAAAATGGAGGATTTGTTCAAATTCTCTTTGCAAACAAAAGGTCAATTAATATGGACAAATTTAAAATAAAATTTCATCATTTTTTATTTTTTATTTGTACAATTTAGGTCTCTCCAACAACTAAGAGACAATTACAGGAGAAACCGCTTATAACTAAGTGAGGGTAAAAACTAAAATTTGTTCTGAAAATTTCAAGAAAAAAAATACTTACAAAAATATAAAACACAATTGAGGTAAAGTAAAAAAACAAACAAACAAAGAAAAGATAAAGGTTAATAAATGATGATCTATCAAGACGAGAAAGTAAAATTTAAAAAAACAAAACGAAACAGGCGAAAAAACTGATATTATGATGACTCTCAAACAACTCCCACTGCACCCATGCTCCTATTTCCATTCGGCCCTCACCACGCGCTTGAAGGCCGAACTATTCGTACTGAAAGTGTCAGTATCTGCACATCTACTGAGGAAATCATATGAGATACTGAAAATGTTATTCATGGGAGACACTTTCATTCTACATGTATGGTAATTGCTTGATGAAGAGAATATTATTTTTTTGTCCAGAATGGATTTTTAGAACCCCAAAATTAATTTTTCTCAAAAGGTTATTTATATCCTTTATATGTATTACAGTAGATGAGATCATATAGGAACATTAGTGCAATTATTTCTCTTCTTTTTTCGAACAAATCCACGACAAACCCTACAAGAAGTTCTTTTTGTAACATCAAGTCATAAGGATAATACTTCAAAAGTTCTCAAATATAGGTATTTTAGAAATTTGTTTTGAATTTTTTCAAGTTCTTCATGACAAATATTTTAAATTTTTCACGAGAAACTCAATTTTAGGACAACCTTCCTTCCCAAAATGTGATCCTTAGTGGTGTCCAACTGTATATCCAACTTTATATTCGTGTTCAGAGGGTTCACTTCACTTGATAACGATACCCTAATTGCCAATCTTTTTTTTGCCTTGCCCCAAAATCGGGCAGGGAGGGGGTGCTCATGTGCTGAAAATGAGGTTTTCAAGAAGTTATTTCATTTTTTTTTCATTCAAAACTCGTTGAAGTACCTACGTACGATTTTTTCCCTAAACAAATTTTGTTGGTCATTGTGAGAAAGAGATGAGATAAATATGTACGTAGGAATTTAAAGAGCCTACCGAAAACAAGTAGATGATCAACATCTTCTCTCTCCTCCCTCCTGAAATCGACTTACTTGACAAACATTGATTGAAAAGAAGAAAACAGAAAATGAATTTCACTGAATTTGAATTTAAAGACGTTTATAAGTGAAGCATATGTTTCCAAAACGCACCAAGTCCATTTTCCACGATTCTGAGGTTACAAGGCTGTACAAGGCCATCAAGCATAAAGTTGCGGCCCAAAATGGCTGATTTTTTGATATGTTGGGCCCAAGGGTTTTGGCTACGATATATCAAAAAATCAGCCAATTTGGGCCTTTTCTACGTTCTCAAACTGTACTAAGTACATACCATGAATTTCTTATCAATATTTTTTTGGACTTAGTGTGTTTTGGAAACACATGCTTCAAGTATAGTCCGTCGCGAAATTGGGATTTTCTTTCTTCTGTGGAACCTCAGATCCCCCTCCCCCAAACACATTTCAATTTGGAAGCAAAAAAAAACTAGAACTGAAAACTAAAACTATTCTGTTTCGGTTCAGAGAAAAAAATTTTACACCAGTATCATCTTTTTTTTCAAAAGAGAGCTTCGACCCCGAAACATTTGGGCACAAAAGTTCAAAAGTTCAGATTTCATCTTCTGTTGCAAATATTACAAAAACAAAGCTCTTTACAAAAAAAAAACACTGATGGGGCTCTCCTGATAGGGAATTTTGCACTCTCGCATTTTCTTCGTCAGAAACTCTGTTTGCTTATTAAATCCATGTTTACTGATCTTTTAAATGTGATCGAATTTTGCGTCATTTTTCACGTAATCACCGTAAAAAAACCCTGCTAAAATCACCTACTGAAATTCAAAAAAACCATTTTCCACATTGACTTGTGCTACAGAATGTGGACGAGAAGGAAAATTATTGAAATCAGCAGATTCAAAGTGTTCAAAACAATAATTTTTCAAGTCTTGATTTGGATTCAAAACGATGAGCAAAAATTTACATCCATGTACCTATGTAGATTAACCAAAATCGAATTTTGTAAATATTCTCTGATCTGAAAATGCCGGATTTCACATTCGGCCATACATTTGCCATGATAGAGTTATCTACTAAAATCAAAAAATCTAAATTCGGGCTTTTTCGTACCCCCAAAACGTAATTCAGTACTACGTCAATGTCTTCAAATCTACCCATAATTAATCTCCCCCCCCCACAATAAAAAAAATCAAGTCTTCGAGTAGTCCCACAGTTTTAAAATATCATAGTAGGAGACTGTTTTTAAAAATTTTCTTTAGGTAGGTACCCTCTTCTTGCCGCCCCTCTATGCCCATAAAATTTGTGAAGATGCGTCCGCCCCCTCCCCGCATAATGGGTGTAGACCCAAATTTAGGCTAAGCTAGATACTTACTCTATGTATTTTATTCCTTAGAAAACTGGGAAACATCATCCCACTCTCGTTCGATAACTTCTATATTCTCAGACAAGACGGGTTTCCTCAAATTACACATCACCAACACCTTATCAACAATATCTTTATCGTAGTAACAGACGAAAAAAATTGAAACACCCATAGTACTGTCGAAAACTTCGAATATATGGTCAAATAAACTGTTCGCAAAAGACGCTGAAGCATCCTCCAACCAGCTAAACACAAAATGGAAACATGTAATCGCGCATATCAACGAAGTTCTCTTAAAAATACCCGTGTAGTTTCTTTCGCTGTACCCGATAGTATAGTACTGCCTGGATAAGTAAGCAATCGCTAAAATAACACCGATGGAACCAAATGCTATAATCTTTGTACAAAATCTATAATTTACCGGAACCAATTTGAAGATTACACCCGCGTAATTGTGCGATGTTCGATCGAATCCGCAATACGTGAGCGAGTAATCTTTGATTTCTGGACACGATGATGTCTCACCGAACATCGAAATAAAAAATAACGGAAAAATAGTTGGAAGTGCGGGAATCACCCAACACACGAGGCAATAGACTAAATATTTTTTACTTCCAACTTCGTTGGGTAGTTCTTGATTTCGGATTAAAAAATAAATCACGCGACTATGTTCGAAAAAAACCGCCACGTTCCACAGAGTACTTGTACACGCAGCATAATTTGAAATGAAATGGGCAGCGATACACGTTCCATCGATCATTGGAAACTGCGCATCCAAAAGAAACAACGAATACATCATTTGTGCGATACAAAGCGAAAACACAGTTCTGTCTGGTAGATTCTGCAGACGTTGCTTATTCCAATTGAGTACGATGCACAGTACAAAGAATACTATAGAAATACAGTAGCATAAAACCGCGAACTTTTTCAAAGGAACGTACACACGATCCCATTCGTGTCCACAAACGTAAATTACTCCTTTAGCACCGGTTAAATTAGTATATTCGGCTCGAGGAAATTTAGTTTTATAAAACGAGTACGTTGGCACATAAATATCGCCATTTTCGCCATACGCGAAGTTAATGCCTTCGAAAAGAAACCAATCGTATTCGCAATATTTACCCATTTCGCTTCTGTACGAACAAATTAGATCATTTCTGAATGGTAATTTTGGGCAGTTGATCGACGAATGATTATTGCAATACTTTCTAAAGGTGCGATAGGTAGGATCGTGCATCTCGGAATAACTCGGTGTCTTGTTACAATGATAATCGGATTTTAATAAATCCTCGCGAATGATTCTGGTCGTATTTCCATAGCAGAGTACGTTTTTATTTTGATCCATAATGGATTCGTTGAAAGCAAAGTTGAAATTGAGAAACGCACTCAGTCCGCATCGTTTTACAGTAGTGGACAGCAACACCGGATCTTCGAATTTAAACTCATCGTCGCAATTACACAAGGCACAGTACATATTCCAATACGAGACACCTTTTTTCGAATTTATTACTGGTAACGTTAAGAACAGATTTTGCAATTGATTTTCATCCGTAGGCCATTCTTCACATTTTCGTTTAATCGTTTCGTCGCCTTTGTAGCTCGTGTCACATTTCTTCATCATTTTAATGCTAATCTTTTGGCAGCTTTTTTTCTCACTGCAGTTGGTGATGTTTGTGACGACACTTTCGCAAACGAATTTCGCATCGGGATCGCATTCGGTGATATTTGCACCATACACAGGTTCGATAATCAATAAAAATGCAGTAATTACAGTCAAAATGTGTGGTAATGGCACTCGATAGGACATCTTTAAGCTAAGATGGGCACCTGGGGTACGTCGATAATTCATAATTTAGTATTTCAACGAAACGTGAATCGAAACTTTTTCATAAATACGCGCATGTATCACAGTATAGCTCACTGGTTCCAATAACACATTGAAAATGACACGAAAGATGCACATTGAGAGTCGCAAATAACGATAGAGTACCATCTGTTTGTAAACCACCGAATAATAAAACTACTTAAAAAACGAGTAACGTATCTTAATCAACCCACGCTGTCGCCGTCTTGATAAATCATTTTCCATATAGCACAGTAAAAAAAAAAAGTACAGGAAAATTGCTCATCAAAACAATTTTTGGTGTAGCAGTCAGAAGTAAATACTATCCTGATTAAAATACAATAATACAGCAACGCTCAAATTTTCTTATTCTTGTTTTTGCAAACACAGATCTGTCTGAAATATTATTACGTACATACAGGGTGCCCATTAACCCTTAAAGGCCTAGACCAAACTGGAATTGATTTTAAAAAATGCTTTCAATTTATTGAATAAGACTTACATGAATATCACTTCAATGTGTTGTATGCCCCCCAGCACCTCAAAACTATTTCGTAATTGAGTGGTCAATTTTTTCATTTTTTTTTTTTTTTTTTTTTGTAAATTACGAAACAGCAAAATACTCAATTGGCCCAAATTTGAGGTAATCTTATACATATAATCGCATTACACACATCTGATTAGGTATTGAAAGCAAATTCTTGATGAGTCCCGTCTCATTTTTAGTGGGGCATAAATCAGGCTTGTTAACCGAAAAAAAAAATTTCCGGTTAAGGTTACAGTTAAAAATTAAACAAGAAATTCAAAATTTCGGTTAAAGGTTACGGTTAAGGTTATTCATTTTTTAAAGTTACGGTTAAGGTTCAGGTTACGGTTATTGATGACCATTTTTTTCGGTTAATGGTTAAGGTTAAGGTTACAGTTTTTGGTGGTAATTTTTCCAGTTGAGCTTAAAATTTCGGTTAATGGTTAAAATTACAGTTGAAAATTTGAAAATTTCCAAAAATTCTTTCGGAGTTTGAAATTTTGAAGTTTAAACAATTGGAAAACTGGTAATATTTTTAATGTTTTGATCGTTTTTTTGATTAAAATTTTAAATCACTACAAATCACATTAAAAACAACTCAGATAAAAAGAAATGAATATTAAAATTTTGTAACCGGTTTTTTTCTAAACATTTTTCGGTTAAGGTTATGGTTACGGTTTATTTTGATCTCAGAAAACGGTTACGGTTACGGTTATGGTTAGTGATATTTCAAAAAAAAAGGTTTTTTGGTTACGGTTAATTTTTTTTTCGGTTAATTTACCGGTTAATTTGCGGTTACGGTTAAAGGTTAAAACCCGGTTAACAAGCCTGGCATAAATAGGAAAAAGTTGAGGTAAAATACGCCCCAATATGCACCATTTTTAATTTTAAGAATTTGTTAATAATGTTAATATGCTTTCATAAAATATAATCACAAAGGGTATACACAGGGGGGTACAGAGCGACTATTTCATTTTTTGATCAACTGGTTTCGTAAAAGTGGCTAAAACATGAGACATGAGTACATCAAGTACCGCATATGAGAATACACTTCACTTGAAGTAAAAAGTACGAAAATTATAAAATGAGTATACAATCATGCCGCAGCTTTTTCAGGACTTTTCACTTTCAGTTGTACAAATATCCAAAGCTCATCAGAATAAATTTCACACATCATTCGTAATTTGGGTGAAGTGAAATTTTTGTACGATGATGCAGGTTACTCAACTGGAATCATGATGAGTTACAAAAAATAATGACTATATGTATACACTAGAATGCCTGAGCCTTTTCAGAACTTTCAGCTGTCAGCTTCTCATACCTCTAAAGTGCAAGTGAATAAATTTCACACTTCATTCGTAATCAATTTGGATAGCGTGTAATGTTGGTATAATGATGCCATTTACTTGACAAAGATATTGTGGCAATCATAAGGGAATCATGATTAGTTACAAAAAATAATAACTGTATATACAAGAATGCCCGAGTTTCTTCAGAACTTTGAGCTGTCAGCTACTCATACCTCTAAAGCACATCTGTACAAATTTTACATATCATTCGTAATTAATTTGGGTAGTAAAATTTCTGTATGATGATGTAGCTTCCTCCACTACAAGATTGGGCACAACATAAATGAATAATGATTAGTTACGATAATTATAAACTATAAATACAAAAATGCTTGAGCTTTTTCAGAACTTTAAGCTGCCAGCTACTCTCACCTCTAAAGCACATCTGTATAAATTTCACACATCATTCACTTTACGAATGATGTGTGAAATTCATTTGCACTTTAGAGGTATGAGAAGCTGACAGCTGAAAGTTCTGAAAAAGCTCAGGCATTCTTGTATATATATCGCACCTCGAGAGTAATAAGGTCACATCTCAAAAAAGTGAAATTTTACAGGAGAGTGATTTTCTTTTTTTTTAAAACTTGATTCATTATTTTCATCAACTTATAATCAATTGTGAGGAATGAATAGCATGTCATTTTGAAGATTGGGTATCCTACCTTCATTTAGCATAAGAATATTTTGAAAAATAAACTCTTAAAGAGGAAATATTTCAATGTTTGGAAAACATTTTGACTTAGAACCTTTCATTGAAGTTGATGTGGAGGCGAAAGGAAGCGTCCAAAAAAAAATTTCATGTCCTCACAGTTGTAGAGAATTAAATTTCCAATCGACATAATGTCGTTAGTTTTTTTCTAGAGTGCTTAGTTTTTGAGTTTTTCTCAAAAAACTAAAATTTCAATATATATGCAAATTAATTTTTCTGAAAAATGTTCTATTTTAAAACGTTTTTGTTTTGGAACAAACCTACCAAAAATACACTCCTTGTAATTATTTTACATCTTAAAAACGTTCAAAACTATCAAAACTGTTTTCTGACACTTTGTATGTGCGAATTTTACTCAAAGAAAGAGGAGTTTTTTGAGATGTGACCTTATAACTCCAAACAACTTGCAATGTTGTAGAAATTTTGAGTTAGGCCCTTTGCATTTTTTACATGATCTAAGCAGCATACCCGACTCAGTGTTATTTTTGGTTGCAGGGGGTCATGCAAACCCCAAAAATGCAAAAACATCAAAATCGATTTTTTTTGAGATGTGACCTTATTACTCCCGAGGTGCGATATATAGTCATTATTTTTTGTAACTCATCGTGATTCCAGTCGAGTAATCTGCATCATTGTACAAAAATTTCACTTCACCCAAATTACGAATGATGTGTGAAATTTATTCTGATGAGCTTTGGATATTTGTACAACTGAAAGTGAAAAGTCCTGAAAAAGCTGCGGCATGATTGTATACTCATTTTATAATTTTCGTACTTTTTACTTCAAGTGAAGTGTATTCTCATATGCGGTACTTGATGTACTCATGTCTCATGTTTTAGCCACTTTTACGAAACCAGTTGATCAAAAAATGAAAAAGTCGATCTGTAGCCCCCTGCGTATACCATTTGTAAGGCACTATAGCTTCACTCAGGTGAAATCGCTCGGCCATCTTTGGTGCAAAATGATGACGTCAGCCATAATCACAGCACAGTACAGCTGTTCGGCAAGTGACGTCACTGTGACGTTTCATTAAAATTCTATTGTTATTTTGCACCAAAGATGGCCGAGCGATTTCACCTGAGTGAAGCTATAGTGCCTTACCATTTGTGATTATATTTTATCTCAACTTTTTCCTATTTATGCCCCACTAAAAATGAGACGGGACTCATCAAGAATTTGCTTTCAATAATCAGATGTGTGGAATGTGATTTTATAAGATTACTTCAAATTTGGGCCAATTGAGTATTTTGATCTCTCTCTCATCAAGATCTATCCACATTCCACATGAAAAATGATTTTATAGTCGTCTACTACCTCATGCGCAAAAATCTCAGCGGTTTTGACATACAATGACTCAAAATTCTCATTGTAAACAAAAGGTCAAATATGGACAATTTTAAATGAAATTTCATAATTTTTTTTATTTTTCATTATATACAATTTAGGTCTCTTCAACAGCTAAGAGCCAATTACAGAAGACTGCTTATACTGCTTATAAACTAAGTAAGGAGGGATAAAAACTAAAATTTATTCTAAAAAATGCAAGAAAAAAATATCAATAATACAAAAAACAATGAGGTAAAGAAAAAAAAAACAAATGATGATCTATCAAGAAGAGAAAGTAAAAATTGAACAAAAAAAAACACAACACAATGATGGCTCACAAACAACTCCCACTGCACCCATGCTCCTATTTCCACGCCGTCCTCGCCACATGCCTGAAGACCAAACTACCCATACTGAAAATCAAAATGTCAGAATCTGTGCACCTACACTACCTACAGAGGAAAGGATCAGAGATACTCCTAATATTATTCATTGGTGACACTTTCATCCAAGATTCCTATGTAGATGTATGGTAATTGCTTAAGGAGAATACATATTATTTTTTTGTCTAGAATGGATTTTTGGGACTCAGAAATTATTATTCTCAAAAGGTCATTATCCTCTATATTACAGTGGATGAGATCATATAGGAACATTAGTGCAATTGTTTCACTTTTTTTTCTAACAAATCCACTTCAAATCCTTCTAGAAGTTCTTTCTATAATAATAAGTCATAAGGATAATACATCAAAAGTCTTCAAATATACCTAGGTATTTTACAACTCTGTTTTGAGTTTTCCAAGTTCTTCAGACATCAAACGTGGTCCTTAGGGGTGTCCAACTGTAAATCCAACTTTATATTCGTGTTCAGAGGGTGTAATTCATTTGATAACGATACCCAATACCCATATTGCCAATCTTCTTTTGCCCCAAAATCAGGCAGGGAGTGGGTGCCCATGGGCTCAAATGAGGTTTTCAAGAAGTTATTTTTTTTGCTGTTTTTAAATTTCAGAACTACATATCCGGAAGTAGCGCTTTTTTTGACGATGTCACGACCAAAAAAACATTTTTGAGAGTGTTTAAATGACCCACCTGAAGGAAAAATTCGAAAAAATTACCAAAAATATGTAGAACTTGTCTAAACGTATTTTTAGAAGGAAACAAAATTTCGTTTACCGGAGTTAGGTTTGAAGATATACATATAGCGGTTTCAAATTTTCTTTAGTCAATATCTTCTTCCTGGAGTGAAGGGCCAAAAAATTTTGAAAAAATGCACGTAGGTGGAATCAAAATTTTTCATTCAAAACTCGTTGAAATACGATTTTTTTTTCTGAAAACCCGTTTTTTTTTTGTCATTGTGAGAAAGTGGATTGAATTTTAGTAACCTACGAGGGTCTTTGATGAACTAAATAAGGTATGAACTTGAAGAGTCTCCCGAAAATAAGCAGATTATTAATCAACGGCTCTATACCAGTTGCGCTTTTTCCCCTATTTTTTCGATTTTTTTTTGGTCAGTTGCGCTTTTCAGTAGAAGCAATAATTTTTACCCACTTGCGCTTTTCGGTTGTTTAAAATTCCGAATGTGTTCCCAAAATTGAAAGAATTGAAAGATACAAACTGATGAACGAACGAACGAATTATTTTTATTACATACCTAACATACCTAATCCGTCTGATCTCACCAAGGGGAGCATTTTTTTTTATTATACTCTCGTAGGTACTGTCTACCTACATACCTACACGGTAATGGGGTAATATAACAGAATCTAACTACCCGTAATTTTTGCAATTTTTTTTTTTGAAAATGTAAAATTGCCAGAAATGTGGTAAGGGAACAGAATTTTTGCGGTTCCCTCAATTTTGAGGAAAATACTCAGGTAGTTAGATACTGTGATGCTAACCTTGGTACGCGTCACAATATCTAACTACCTTACTTTTTTTGCTTTAAATCGCGGGAGGATGTGTACGGTTATTCTCCTTAATGACGAGGAACATTCTCGTGATGTTACGAATGCCAAAACAACGAGTCGAGGCTTTTTGTTTACATACCTATTATAATTTTGGGGAATATTCGAGCAGAGTGTCAACACTAGGTTTGAAGCAATTTATTGCATTTCTTACGTGTTTTTTGATGTAAACTAGTAGAAAATGAGGAACAGAGACGAATATAATAGGAATAGCTGTTACCTGTGATCAATCAAAGAAAAAATTGAGGTAGTTACATACAGTTCTATGCACCATGGGTATCTATCATAATTTATCTAACTACCTTGATTCATACGTGAATATTCAATATATGTACTGGAAAAATGAATCTAATTACGCTGTATTTCAGATACTTTTATTCATTTTTTTTTTGAAGAAATACTGAGTAAAACTATGAATTGATGTCAAGTTCACGTTTGCTCGTGAGAATTTCGAGGGGTATTGGTCACGGGGAGGCTGCGGAGGCGCTGAGACCATCTCCTTACATCCACACGGAGAGGACTGACACATATGAACTCTGTTCATAACCAAAAATATCAGAAATTTCGAATAATGAGGCTAAAATTTGAGAAAAGCGACCTTGAAGAGGAGCGCCGCGCTTGCGCGGCGCACGCCCCCAGCCTTCCCGTGCCCGGCGCCCCCCGTAATTCCCCCGAGCGAAGCGAGGGGGAAATACGGGGGGCGCCGGGCACGGGAAGGCTGGGGGCGCGCCGGTGGACCGGTGCTATCTCCTTACATCTAGACAGACCTATATGAACTCTGTTCAAGTATTCATGACCAAAAAAAATTCAGGAATTTGAGACAATGTGACTGAACGGGTAGAAGAGATGCGCCGCGCTTGCGCGGCGCGCGCCCGCAGCCCCCCCGCGACCGGCGCCCCCCGAAATTTCCCCTCGCTTCGCTCGGGGGAATTTCGTGGGGCGCCGGTCGCGGGGGGGCTGCGGGCGCGCCGGGACCATCGCCTTGCATCTGCACCATTCCTACACACACATATGTATTAAGCTTTGTTTATAGCAAAAAATGAGGTAGTTAGATTCTATGATGGTCACCCCATGGCATTTGGAACAGTATCTAACTACTTCAAGTTTGCTTTTAAAAAGCATTGGTAACTGCAGCTATAGAATGTTATACTTTGTATTTTATGGCATATTCTTGCTCCTTGCTCAAGAAAACAAAAAAAAAAAGGAATAAAACATGAATTCATGCAATACATTACCTACAGATTTTTTTCATTATTTTTCAAAAAAAAAGCCTCGATTCGTTGTTTTGGCATTCGTAACATCACGAGAATGTTCCTCTTCCGCACAGTAATCCAATATCAACGCCATAAAAGAACGACTTTGCACAAACATACTCGTACTATCAAAATTTCCAAACTTTGAGAACCCCTGAAATTGGTTTTTAAGAAGCGCAAGTGGTATTTAAAGAAGCAGGCTTGGAAAAGCGCAACTGGTCAAAATAAATTGAAGGAAAAGCGCAAGTGGAAATCACCGTAATCGACACCTTCTCTCTCCTCCCTTCTGAAATCGACTTGACAAACATTGATTGAAAGGAAGAAAACAGAAAATTATTTGAATTTGTATTCAAAGACGTTTAAGTATAACATGTGCTGGGGAACCTCAAGACACTCCTCCCAAACACACATTTGAATTTGGAAGTGAAAAAAACTTAAACTAAAAACTGAAACTTTTCGCTTTCGGTTCAGAGTACAACATTTTATTCCTGTGTCACCTTTTTTTTAAAGAGAGAGCTTCGACCCCGAAACATTTGCGCACAAAGTTCAAAAGTTCAACTTTCGATAAATATTTCGAAAACAAAGCTCTTTACAAAAAAAAAAAAAAACACTGATGAGGCTTTCTTGATAGAAAATTTTGCACTCTACAAATTTTTCATATTCATCTACCTAGATTCACCAAAATCAAAATTTGTAAATATTCTCTGAGTGATCTGAAGATGCCGGACCTCACATTCCGCCATGTATTTGCCACGATGGTGCGTCTACTAAAACCTAGAAAGCAAACTTCGTGCTTTTTCTTACTCCCAAAATTACTCAAATCTACCCATAGTTAATCTCCCCCCCCCTTCCCACAAAAAAAAATAATCTTCAAATAGTCCCCACCGTTTTAAAATATTCTAGTACATGGAAGACTGTTTCTGGAATTTTTCTCATTTTCAGATGCATTCGGCCCCCTCCCTCCCACCACAAAATGGGTCTGAACCCAGATTTCGTCTAAGCTAGGTACTCTAATTTTATTCCTTAGAAACCTGTGAAACATCATCCCACTCTCGTTCGATAACTTCTATATTCTCAGACAAGACGGGTTTCCTCAAATTACACATCACCAACACCTTATCAACAATATCTTTATCGTAGTAACAGACGAAAAAAATTGAAACACCCATAGAACTGTCAAAAATTTCGAATATCTCTTCAAATAATCCGTCTGCAAAAGACGATGAAGTTTCCCCCAACCAGAAAAACAGGAAATGGAAACACGTTATCGCGCATACCACCGAAGTTTTCTTAAAAATACCCGTGTAGTTTCTTTCGTTGTAGCCGATCGTATAGTAATGCCTGGATAAGTAAACAATCGCTAAAATAAGCCCGATAGAACCAAATGCTATAATCTTTGCCCAAAATCTGAAATTTACCGGAACCAATTTGAAGATTACACCCGCGTAATTGTGCGATGTTCGATCGAATCCGCAATACACGAGCGAGTAATCTTTGATTTGTGGACAAGATGATTTCTCGCCAAACATTGAAATGAAAAACAACGGAAATATAGTTGGAAGTGCGGGAATCACCCAACACACGAAGCAATAGACTAAATATTTTTTACTTCCAACTTCGTCGGGTAGTTCTTGATTTCGGATTAGAAAATAAAGCACGCGACTATGCTCGAAAAAAACTGCCACGTTCCACAGAATACTCGTACACGCAGCGTAATTTAAAATGAAATGGGCAGCGATACACGTTCCATCGATCATTGGAAACTGCGCATCCAAAAGAAACAACGAATACATCATTTGCGCGATACAAAACGAAAACACAGTTCTGTCTGGTAGATTCTGCAAACGTTGCTTATTCCAATTGAGCACAATGCACAGTACATAGAATGCTACAGAAGTACAGTAGCATAAAACCTCGAACCTTTTCAAAGGCACGTACACGCGATCCCATTCGTGTCCACAAAGGTAAATTATTCCTTTGGTCAAATTAGTATATTCGGTTCGAGGAAATTTAGTTTTATAAAACGTGTAATGTGGCACATAAATATCGCCATTTTCACCATACGCGAAGTTGACACCTTCGAAAAGAAACCAATCGTATTCGCAATATTTATCCATACCGCTTCTGTACGAACAAATTAGATCATTTCTGAACGGTAATTTTGGGCAGTTGATCGACGAATGATTATTGCAATATTTTCTAAAGGTGCTATATGAAGGATCGTGCATCTCCGTATAACTCGGCGTCTTGTTACAATGATAATCGGATTTTAATAAATCCTCGCGAATGATCCTGGACGTATTCCCGTAGCAAAGTACTGTTTTATACTGGTCCACGATGGTTTCGTTGAAAGCAAAGTTGAAATTGGCGAACGCACTTAGTCCGCATCGTTTTACAGTAGTGGGCAGCAACACCGGATCTTCGAATTTAAACTCATCGTCGTAATTACACAAGGCACAGTACATATTCCAATAGGAGATACCTTTTTTCGAATTTATAACTGGTAACGTTAAGAACAGATTTTGCAATTGATTTTCATCCGTAGGCCATTCTTCACATTTTCGTTTAATCCTGTCGTCGTCTTTGTAGCGCGTGTCGCATTTCTTCATCATTTTAATGCCAGTCTTTTGGCAGCTTTTATTCTCACTGCAGTTGGTGATGTTTGTGACGACCTTTTCGCAAATGAATTTCGCATCGGGATCGCATTCGGTGATATTTGCACCATACACGGGTTCGATAATCAATAAAAATGCGATAATCACAGCCAGATTTAAGCTAAGATGGGTACCTGAGTTACGTCGATAATCCATAATTTTAATGTTTCAACGAAACGTAAACCGAAACTTTTTCGTAAATACGCGCATGTATCAGAATACAGCTCACTAGTTCCAATAACACATTGAAAATGACACGAAAAAAATGCACATCGAGAGTCGCAAATAACGATAAAGTAACATCTGTTTGTAAACCACCGAATAATAAAACTACTTAAAAACGAGTAACATATCTAAATCAACCCACGCCGTCGCCGTCTTAATAAATCGTTTTCCATAAAGCTCATCAGAGTCGGTAAATAAGAAAAATTCGTGTGTAGCAGTCAGAAGTATACCATCCTAATTAAGATACAATAAAATAGCGAGGGTCAAAAAAACAGATCCGTCTGAAATATTTACGAGTAATACCAGACTGTTATGTTTTTTTTTCACCTTTTTCAGCTCGTTCAATACCAATTTAATGTAATAAAAGTCGAAGAAGTGATGAAAGATGAAATGAATGGGGAGTGGTAGAGGGTAAAAATATGAACGAATAAATGGGTCTGTGGAAATTCGTTGGAAATTCCCAATTTCTGGTGAAAAGTTTTCTAAATTCCCTTTTTTAAGAAAAATCCGCTCGTCCAGTTGAAATGACTTACCCAGTATAATGTAAAATTTGAACAGTGAAAATGTAAATTGATCATCTAGCACATTATTAAATTTATTTTCGAAATTTAGGCAGCTCAAGTTCCAATTTTTTATCACATCAATAGGGAGAAAGAACAATTGAAAATGAACCTAATCCTAGGATTGGAAACGGTGGGTACTCGTACCTCGTAAGAATGTGAAGATTTCATTGATTTCAACTTGAAAAAATTTTCTAATTTCAATTATAGGAGCCAAAATTCTGAGGGCATGGGAGGGGGAAAATCTTTAAACAATAATGGGCATTGCAGTAAATACGTAACTAAGTGCCACCTATGAAGCGGGTAATTCCACATCAATTCGACCAAGAAGTGGTAAGGGGGGGTCTACGATTTTTTTGAAATTTTTCCTGTGGAAAGACTTGCCGAAGGGATGATCAATGGCGCAAATCGTAGCCGTCTAGCCATTTTTAAAGCTGGAAAAACAAAAGGAAAACAAGTTGGAAGAAGAACAAGGTATTGAAGAAAAGTGACAAGAATGGAAGCGAAAGGTTAAAACAGCTGCAGAAAAGTCTATTCCACTCAAAGATAAAAGAAAACACAAACCATGGATAACTCAAGAGATACTGGATCTGATGGAAGAACGAAGGAATGCAAACAGACCAAGTAGTGAATTCACAGAACTAAACTAAATCACAAGATCATGGGAATGTGCAGAATGACCAAAAATGAATAGTATGAGGAGAAGTGTCGAGAAGTAGAAGAACTGGAGAAAAGACACAACTCTAGAGAAATGCATACCAAAGTGAAGCAGATGATGGCTGCCCATAAGAAAAGGAGAAGTGGAATAGCATACATGCGAAGAAAAGACGGAAAGTATTGTGTTAACAATCAAGAAACAGAAGAGGTCTGGATCAGCTACATACAAGAACTGTATGGAGATGACACACGTCCGGCTCAAATGGAAGTTTCATCCACAGAGGAGGCACCACAAATTGAAATGTGGGAGCTGAGAAATGCGGTGAAGAGAGCCAGAAACCACAAAGCAGTGGGGGAAGATCTCATACCAGTAGACTTGATTAAACATCTAACACCTGAGTATGAAAAGGAGCTGCTGAAGATTATAAATGAGATATACGATGAAGGTACACTGCCTATAAGGACTTCAAAGCAGTACATTTTGTACCAATACCAAAGGAAAACAACTTGCAAAAATGCTCTGAATATAAAACCATCGCATTAATGAGCCATGCTCTAAAGCTACTACTATCCATCATAAATGCCAGAATTGAAAAGAAGATAGATGAAAATCTAAGCGAAACACAATATGGCTTTGTAGCAAAAAAAGGGACGAGAGACGCAATCACCCTGCTGATAGTGATCATCCAAAGAGCACTGAATGCAAACAGGGAAATTATTGCTTGCTTCATCGATTATGAAAAAGTATTTGATCGTGAACCATGAGAGGATGCTGGAGATCCTGAAGAAATACAATATCGATGACAAAGACCTGCAGATAATCAAGAACTTGTACTGGGAACAGAGCGCAAACATCAAGTTTGGATCTGAGTACTCGGAGAATGGATGTGGTATAAAGAGAGGTGTGAGACAAGGATGCCCCCTCTCACCTAGGCTGTTCAACGTGTACGCAGAAGAAATAATGAGAGAAGCGCGAATCAAACAAATGGGATTCAAGATCAACGGCAAGAGAATAAATGAAATAAGTTATACACAGACGACAAAGTGATCCTTGCTGAAACAGAGACGCAGATGCAGAAAATGATCGACCAAATCAACAGTGCTGGATTAAAATATGGAATGAAAATAAATGCAGGCAAGACCAAGGTGATGAGATTTACCAAAGGAGACTTCAAGGAGGTCAAAATCAACATTGGCACTCAAGAAATTGAAAATGTAAATCAATTCAGATACCTTGGAGCGCTGATAAATAATGATGGTAGAGATCATAAAGAAATTAAATCACGGATTGGAATGGCAAAAAGCGCCTTCAACAACCTAGCCAATGTGCTGGGAAATCGAACGATGAGTCTAGCTCTGAGGAAGAGAATTATGCGATGCTACGTATGGACCATTCTGAAGTATTCCTGTGAAACATGGACCATGAGTGCAGAATGTGAGAAGAAAATATCTGCTTTTGAGATGTGGTGCTATTGAAGGCTACTACGGATCTCATGGAAGGACTTCATTACCAACCAGGAAGTATTAGCAAGAATAGGAGAGGAGCGGAAAGTTGTAGTAGAAGATATAAAGAATAGAAAGCTAAAGTATCTAGCTCATAAAATATGAGAAAATGGTATTTTCATGCTAGCGGTACAGGGGAAAATTCAAGGAAGAACTACAAGAGGGAGGAAACGATCGGAGATGTTAACAACAAACTCACCGGCCAACTCTCCCTGTAAGACCCTGAAAGAAACTATCAGATACGCTAGAAACTGGCTGATATAGATGGAAGTATACGCTATCTCCTGTAAAGGAGAGCGACTACGACGACGAGGGGGTGTCAAAGTTTTCAGTGAACTTGATATATCATCCATTTCAGCAATGGATTACTCGATAATCGCGATACCTACCAAAATGGATCATTCTTTTTCCAATAGTTCGAGGTTTTGAAAAGCTTTTTGGTGATATCATGAAAATCAGCGTTGCCACTTTTTTTCGTACGAAAAATTGGCTCAAACAGTTTCAAAACTTAGTTTTTGTACTGTCCTGATCCTCAAAAATTCTGAAAAAAATATATTATGGACAACATTTCATGCTGAACAACATATTAAAAAATTGGGATGGCATTATTTCGTACAATGGATTTAAAAAAATTGAAAGTTTGCGAGAAAATGCGATTTTTGGTTTAAAACATGAAAAAAGTTTTGATTGGTGAAATTGACCCATTTGACCCCTATTTTTACGTATCCGTTGAAGAAGTTGAAAACCCCCTTTCACTCGATGAAATGAACTCATCACAAAAAAATCAAAATTCGAAAAGAGTAAAAAAATAAACGAATTTCAATTTTTTTGCTATGAGTGTAATTTTTATCAATTTTTTTATGAAATACGTCAAAAAGAGGTCAAAATAAGACAACTCGCTACATTTAAAATTTTTTGATGTATGAAATTGAAAATTGAATTTTTTCGAATTTTGATTTTTTTTTATGATGAGTTTATTTTATTGAGTAAAAGAGGTTTTTCAACTTTTTCAACGGATACGTAAAAATAGGGGTCAAATGGGTCAACTTCACCAATCAAAACCTTTTTTCGGGTTCTAAATCAAAAAATCGCATTTTTCGCAAACTTTCAATTTTTAAATCGACTTTCGACAAAATGCCATCCTAAGAATTTTTGAGAGTTGGAACGATATGAAAACTACGTTTTGAAACTTTTCGAGCTAATTTTTCGTACGAAAAAGAGGGACAACACTGATTTTCATGATATCACCTTTAATATCACCAAAAAGCGTTTCAAACCCCCCCCCCCCAACTATTGGAAAAAGTTCCATTTTGGTAGGTATCGCGGTTATCGAGTAATCCACTGCTGAAAATGGATAATAATTATTTGAAGTTCACTGATAACTTTGACACTCCTTAGCAGCCTTTAAAAAGGGGCTAGAAGGCTGCGATTTGCGCCACTCGTCATCCCTTCGGAAGGTCTTTCCGCAGGGAAAATTTCAAAAAAACGCCGACCCCCCCCCCCTCAACCACTTCTTGGTCGGATTGACGTGGAATCACCCAAGCGCAATACTAAATGGAATGGAATGTTGCTGAAAATGACACAAAAACAGTCCATTTTATTCACTTTTCATCGAACTATGAACTCTCAAGTTGAGGAAAATATGTTCCAAGTTCTGTATAATTTTTTTTTCAGATGAGATAGATTTTTACTTTTTTTTACGAGGTTTTGGAAATTTTAAAGAGAAGGTACTTGTGCTTAGAAGTTTCTGATGATGAAATTTTATTTCAAATTTGTACCTAAATTGCTAAAAAAATTTACTTTTTCCGCAACGATTTCAAAAAATTTCACTTTTTTTCAAAAAATTGTTCAAACCTCTGTTTTGTTTCCCAAAAATTGCTAAAAAGCTTTTTCTTTTGCTAAAATTGTAAAAGTCTCGCTTTTTTTGTCAGCAATATCCGAAAAAAAATCTTGCGTTATTCCTTATGTAACTCGAAAAATAATTGTCAAAAAGTCTAACTTTTTTACCATAAATTACTGAAAAAAAGAAAAAATGGAAGACGTTTTGCAGAAAATTCCAAAAAGTTTCATTTCTTCCGCAGATTAATAGAGAACTCTTGGCATTTTCTGGCAATAAAAACCAGATTTTTACAATTTTCAAAAATCTCTGCTTGATTTGACCTTTTATTTGCAATGAGCATTATTGAAGGAATCCAAAATTTCCAAATTGAGCTGTTTAAGACAGCTAACGTCGTTTAAAGGACCGACCGAGTGAAGTTTCCTCTAAAAAATGGGGGAGTTATTTTGAAAAATTTTCAACTTTTTTTTTTTTGAATCTGTACATTTTAAAATTTGGTTAAAGGTAAATAAAACCCTCGGGAAACTGAATTTTGGTATACCTACGAGGGTCTTTTATGACATAAATATGTATGTAAGAATTTGAAGAATCTCTCGAAAGTAAGAATAGAATTGATCAACACATTCTCTCTCCTCATCCCCTCTCGAAATCAACTTCACAAACTTTGATTGAAAGTAAGAAAAAAGAAAATATTTTGAATTCAAAGACATTTCTTAAGGTTGGTTTGTCGCGAAATTTTGATTCCTTTTTTTCTGTGGATTGGAATCTCAGACACACCCTCCCCCACACAGCATTTCAATTTGAAAGTAAAAAGAAAAAACTAGAACTAAAAACTGGAAACTGGAAATTAAACAATGAAAACTGAAACTTTTCTGTTTTAATTCAAATTTAAAAATTTCTGACGCCAATTTTTTTTTAGAAACCTTCGTGCTTTCTGAAGAAATTTAATTTTCGTACAACTTTTTCGCTTTTGTGCTGACCTAGGTCGAATTCTCGCCTTTTCCGTGAAAAGTATACGAAACGCTGCCACTTACAGATGCACCCCCAACCCCCCAACAACCACAAAATGGGTGTAGTAAACCCAGACTAAGGCTAAGCTAGATACATACAATATATACTCGTATTATTCCTTAGAAAACTGGGAATGGGAAACATCATTCCACTCTTGTTCGATAATTTCTATATTCTCAGACAAAAAGGATTTCCTCAAATTACACATAACTAACAACTTGTTCACGATATCTTTATCGTAGTAACACACGAAAAAAATAGAAACACCCAGCAGACTGTCACCTAATAAAAATAAATTGTCAAAAAATCCGTCTCCAAACGACACTGGACTTTGCTCCAACAAATTAAACACGAAATGGAAAGACGTTATTACGCACATCAACGAAGTTTTCTTAAAAATACCCGAGTAGTTTCTTTCGCTGTACTCGACAGTATAGTACTGCCAGGATAAGTAACCAATTGCTGAAATTACGCCGATAGAACCAAATCCTAAAATTTTGTGACAAATTCCGTAATTCGCTCCAACTATTTCAAACACTAGACCCGCATATTTGTGCGATTTTTTATCGAATCCGCAATACGTGAGCGAGAAATCTTTGATTTGTGGACAAGATGATTTCTCACCGACCATTGAGATAAAGAACAATGGAAATATAGTAGGAAGTGCGGGAAGAACCCAACACGCGAAACAATAGGCTAAATATTTTTTACTACCAACTTCGTTGGGTAGTTCTAGATTTCGAAATAAGAAATACATTAGGCGACTATGCTCGAAAAAAACTACCACATTCCACAAAGTACCAGATAACGCAAAATACATGAATATAAAATGGAAGACGATACATGTTCCTTCGATCGTTGGAAACTTCGCATCCAAATGAAGCAACGAATACATCATTTGTGCGATACAAAACGAAAACACAGTTCTGTCTGGTAGATTCTGCAGACGTTGCTTATTCCAATTGAGTACTATGCACAGTACAAAGAATACTACAGAAGTACAGTAGCATAAATCCTCGACCATTTTCATACGTAGGTACGGAAGATTCCATTCTCGTCCACAAACGTAAATTACTCCTTTAGCACCGGTCAAATTAGTATATTCGGCTTGAAGGAATTTAGTTTTATAAAACGTGTACGATGGCACGTAAATATCGCCATTTTCGCCATACGCGAAGTTAACGCCTTCGAAAAGAAAATAATCGTATTCGCAATATTTACCAATTTCACTTCTGTATGTACAAAGTAGATCATTTCTGAACGGTAATTTTGGGCAGTAAATCGACGACTGATTATTGCAATATTTCCCAAATGTGCGATATGAAGGATCGTGCAGCTCGGTATAAGTCGGTGTCTTGTTACAATGATAATCAGATTTTAATAAATCCTCGCGAATGATTCTGGACGTATTTCCGTAGCAAAGTACGTTTTTATAATTGTCTACGATGGATTCGTTGAAACCAAAGTTGAAATTGACAAACGCGCTCAGTCCGCATCGTTTTACAATGGTGGGCAGCAACACCGGATCTTCAAATTTAAACTCATCGTCGTAATTACACAAGGCACAGTACATATTCCAATACGAAATACCTTTTTTCGAATTTATTACTGGTAACGTTAAGAACAGATTTTGCAATTGATTTTCATCCGTAGGCCAATCTTCACACTTTCGTCTAATCGTTTCGTCGTCTTTGTAGCGCGTGTCACATTTCTTTATCATTTTAATGCTAATCGTTTGGCAGCTTCTTTTCTCACTGCAGTTGGTGATGTTTGTGATAACCTTTTCGCAGATGAATTTCGCTTCGGGATCGCATTCGGTGATGTTAGCACCATGCACAGGTTCGATAATCAATAAAAATGCAATAATTACAGTCAAAATTTGGGCTATTGGCACTCGATAGGACATCTTTAAGCTAAGATGGGCACCTGAAGTACGTCGATAATCGATTAATTGATACTTCAACGAAACGTGAACCGAAACTGTTTCATAAATACGCGCATGTATCAGAATATATGGACCACTAGTTCCAATAAAACATTGCAAATGACACGAAAAATATACTTTGAGAGAACAGGGAGAATCGCAAATAACGATAAAGTAACATCTGTTTATAAATCACCGAATAATAAAACTACTTAAAAACGACTAAGACATTTTAAATCTACCCACGCCGTCGCCATCTTAATAAATCATTTTCCATACAGCTCAGTAAATAAGAAAACGTTGTGTGTTGTAGTCTGTTTGATTCACCAAAATCGAAGTTTGTTAATATTCTCTGATGTGTAGATCGCAGACCTCACACTCTGTTATGAGTATGAATAGACATAGAGCAACCCTAGATGTGCCCATATTCGAGGTAAAACATTGATTTTTTTTACTTGGATATTTGGAGTAAAATAATTCCCAAAATATTCGGGTGTCCTAAAAATATTTGAAATTATTCGAATTTAATGGTATAATTTCACTCATTGGTCATCCCGACAAAATCTATACTCAAAAAGTACGATATTCTTCTCTGAAAATTGAAATAGGTTCTACAGAGTGTCCAACAATCCTGCTTGCCCTACTCAAGTCCTGCTTTTCACTAAAATGTCCATATCGTTAGTTTTTTTTCTCAGAGAAAGGAGGAGTATCAATAGGACCATTTTTTGGGTCCGAACAGTGTTATCGACTCGACCACTCTTAAAATGTTGTAATAAATGTCCCATATACGAATCCGTGGTTAGTTGACTCAAAATGACCATTTTTTGGGCTCCAGGGGTTCCCAAAGTTGTGAATAAGAAAGAATTTTAGGAATCACTGAGTATTATTTCGAAAACTTTTTCAACGTAATATAATTATCTGTTTGAACCTCATAAACTTTATGCGAGTTGATTTTTCTATTTTCGACCCTCGTGGGCAGAAATTGGTGGAGGGGGGGGGGGTGGTTGTTTGATTTTTTTAAAATCTTGGAACCATCATTTTGAATCTACCTCTTTAAACCCCGCTAAAAAGCTTTTTACAGTTTATTAGTATACGAAAGACTTCCATCCTACCAAATTTTGAACACAATAACATTTTGCGCTGGTAAGTACTCAAAAATCCAATTTTACAATTTTTCGTAATTTCGATATTTTGGGAACCCCTGGAAAACTAGAAACCTGCGATTTGCGCCAAGCGTAACGTTTTGAGGTATGTATTCAATTATCGAAATGAAAAAGTTTAATGAAGCTCCCTGCATATTTGTAATTTTGAACCCTTTCTTTAGAGCCCCTAACTTAAGTCATCCCTAAAAAAAAAGGCGTTTATGCATATTTTTTCAAACAAATTGAAAAACTTACATTTGAAACACATTAGCGAGTGCTCGATAATTTTTCATTCGATATTTCCGGTAACTTTCAAAATCGATTTTTTTTTTGGGTCAAATTCCAAGATTTTACTTCGTTGAAATCGTGATTTCAACGTTTTTTCGAAGAGTTAAATCTCAAAATTTGACCCAAAATATAGCTCAATTCTGAAATTTACGGGAAAAATCAAATGAAACATTATTGAGCACTTGCTAAATTGTATTTGGGACATTCATTACAACATTTTAAGAGCGGTCGAGTTGATAACTGTCCGGGCCCAAAAAATGGCCTTATCGATACTCCTCCTTTCTAAAAAAACCAAGTTTTAAAGCCAAAAAATAAACTTTTTATAAAAAATTTTCAAGAGCTTTCGCCCTCGCTTGGGCCTGTTTTGTTTTTTTTTTCAAAATCAACTTCCTCAAAAAAAACATTAAGTATTCAAATTCTGAAATTTTGATAGCCAAAAAGTAAACTCCTCGTCCTCAGAAAAAAATAACATAGTTTTTATGCCTCTCGAAATCCAAAAACTATCGCCCTTGCTTCGCTGGAGCCTGTTCTCTATTCTTTTTCAATATTAACTTTCTATGTAAAAATGACACATCAATCCAATTCTAAAATTTTACAAACCAAAAAATGAACTCCTCGCATTGAAAAAAAACTCGTTTTTATGCATTTCGATGATCTCGAAGTAAAAATTTTCAAAATTTTTAAATTTCAATTTGGAGTACCTAATTTTTTGTACTCGGTTTACCTCGCTCCCAGAAAATGTGGAGCGTGACACCACTGATTAAAATTTTTCAGTTCGCTTTTAAATTCTCTTTTTTCCTTCGTCATAGGCCCTTATTCGAAATTTTGCCGAATTGCCGATTGAAAATTTGGTTTCCTCCTACTCGTAGCAACGCCACTGATTTTGATTAAAACTAATTAAAAATTTCCCAATAATACAATTTTTTCACATTTTTATTCATTTTTTTTCGAAATTTGGAAAAAGGAAAACATTAAATTAATAAAAATGTTGAAAGGAGGAGTCCCGATAAGGCCACTTTTTGGGCCCCGCACAGTTATCGACTCGACCACTCTTAAAATGTTGTAATAAATGTCCCAAGTACGAATCCGTGGTTAGTTAACCCAAAATGACAATTTTTTGGACTCCAGGGGTCCCCAAAGTTGTAAATAAAATTTTTTTTTAGGAACCACTGAGTATTATTTTCAAAAAAAATTTCAGCGTAAAATATCTGTTTGAATCCGATAAACGTAATGCGAGGTGATTTTTTTATTCATGACCCTCGAGGGCAGAAATTGGTGCGTTTTGATTTTTGGACAATTTTGGAATCACAATTTTGAACCTACCCCTTTGAACCGCGCTAAAAATCTTTTTACAGTTCATTAGTATCTGAAAGACCTCCATCCTACCAAATTTTGAGCTCAATAAAATTTTACGCTGGTACTCAAAAATCCAATTTTCCAATTTTTCGTAATTTCGATATTTTGGGAACCCCTGAAAAAATGAAAACCTGCGATTTTCGCCAAACGTAACGTTTTGAGGTATATATTCAATTATCTAGATGAAAAAGTTCAATTAAGCTCCCTGTATATTCGTAATTTTGAACCCTTTTTTTGGAGCCCTCCATTTTAGGCACCCCTAAAAAAGGCATTTACACATATTTCTTCAAATAATTTGAAGAATTTACATTTGAAACGCCCTAGCAAGTGTTCGATAATTTTTCATTTCATTTATCCTGTAACTTTCGTAATTGAGCTTTTTTGGGTCAAATTCTGAGATTTTATTATGTTGAAACGTGATTTCAACGTTTTTTCGAAGAGTAAAATCTTAGAATTTGACCCAAAATAGCCTAGTTTTGAAAGTTACAGTAAAAATCATATGAAAAATTATCGAGCACTTGCTGGTGTGTTTCAAATGTAAATTCTTCAATTCATTTGAAAAAATATGCTTCAACGCTTTTTTCAGGGGTGCCTAAAGTGGGTGGCTCTAAAAAAAAGGTTCAAAATTACGAATATACAGGGAGCTTTATTCAACTTTTTCATCTAGATTATTGAATATATACTTCAAAACGTTACGTTTGGCGCAAATTGCCGGTTTCTAATTTTTCAGGGGTTCCCAAAACATCGAAATTACGAAAAATTGGGAAATTGGATTTTTGAGTACCAGCGCAAAATTTTATTGAGCTAAAAATTTGGTAGGATGGAGGTCTTTCAGAATACTAATAAACTATAAGCAGCTTTTTAGCGGGGCTCAAAGGGGTAGGTTCAAATTTGTGGTTCCAAAATTTTCCAAAAATCAACCCCCCCCCCCCCGAATTTCTGCCCTCGAGGGCCGAGAATAAAAAAAATCACCTCGCATTACGTTTATCGGGTTCAAACAGATATTTTACGCTGAAAATTTTTTTGAAAATAATACTCAGTGGTTCCTAAAATTATTTTTTTATTCACAACTTTGGGAACCCCTGGAGCCCAAAAAATGATCATTTTGGGTTAACTAACCACGGATTCGTATTTGGGACATTTATTACAACATTTTAAGAGTGTTTGAGCCGATAACTGCGTGGGGCCCAAAAAATGGCCTTTTCGGGACTCCTCCTTTCCATTTTGATCTTGAAAAAGGAAAGGATAAGACAAGCCCGAGCGAAGCGAGGGCAAAAGCTTTCGTAAATTTGTGTTTCAAGTAGTAAAAAATAATGTTTCCTCATTCCGAAAAAGTTGAAAAATTTGTTGAACAGAGAATTGAAATTGGAAAAGTTGTTTGCCCTTTGTCAAAAAATTATTGAAATGCCCGAAAACATTATAATTGAAAAACGAAAAATTGAAATGACAAATTTTGATTCCCTCCCTCCCCGTCACCCTTGAAAATTTTGCAAACTTTGTGAAAAATATCCTGCTAGAGTTCTGGTTTTACATTATGAAGATTTTGTTAGATACCCTGTTCACTATTTATATTCATAAAATAAGGCCGATGATGGAATAAGCGTAGGTAGTATTTTTATCCTGAAAAATCATAATTTAGGTATGAAAATGAATGTTGCCATGCGCGAAACGCAAAAATTCCCAAAACATTCGAAAATATTCGAAAAATGGTAAAATTTGCGGTAATTTTGGGTGTAAATGTTCAAATATTACTCGAAAGTGCTAAAATATTCATTTTTGGGCAAAATAATCGAAAATATTCGGAATGAACTTTGGCTTCTCAAAAAGAAGTGTTTTGAAACGGAAAATAATTTCATCTTTTTTGTAATCTGAACCCTATAAAGAACATTCAAAAAATATATTGGTTGCCCTCGCTTGGTCAACAAACTCATTACTCAAGTTGGTAGTTTTTCTTCATGCCACTATAGCTCATTCACCATACTAACTCATCCGTACTATAAAAACATCAATCATGCAATAATAAACAAAAAACCCCAAAAAAAAATTAAAGCACAAAATGTATTGGAAACAGGGTTCTTTTGGTAAAAAAATACATGAAATATGAGTATTTACATAACCAATAATTATGTACAAGCTGGTTGACTAAACAAGCAATAAATATAGGTATAATTATGTTTGAAATTTTAGTGAAAGTTCAAAAATACTAAGTTTATCTATACAAACAGGTTGAGTAAGTATATAACTACTTCTAAAAAGGTTAGTACCTACTTTATTTAAATCCAGTACAGAAATTTTTGTTATTTTTGGGCTACTTTCTTGAATTTTAGAAAAATTCGATACAATCACGCTCCGCTCCCCTCCCCTCTCTTTCCTTCCCTTCCAAATTTCCCTCTATAACCCTTCCAATTTTCATCAAAACTGCTGATCTAATAGTTGTGTTTCGGAAAAACAGACTTTTATAATGAACTCCAAATAAGTGAATCTCGAATTTAAACTACCTACGCTATCTTAATATATTTTCTCAAAAACCAGAGAACTTTATTTCACTCCTGATCATAAATTTTTTTCCACATTACTTGTGCTATAAAATGTGGACGAGAAGGAAAATTATTGAAATTAGCAGATTCAAAGTGTTCGAAACAATAATTTTTCAAGTCTTAATTTGGATTCAAAACGATAAAGCAAAAATTTGCATCTACCTAGATTCACCAAAATCAAAATTTGTAAATATTCTCTGAGTGATCTGAAGATGCCGGACCTCACATTCCACCATGTATTTGCTACGATGGTGCGTCTACTAAAATCTAGAAAGCAAACTACGTGCTTTTTCTTACTCCCAAAATTAAATTTAGTATACCACGTCAATGTCCTCAAATCTACCCATAGTTGATCTCCCCCCTTCTCACAAAAAAAAATTATCTTCAAATAGTCCCCAACGTTTTAAAATATTCTAGTACATGGAAGACTGTTTCTGGAATTTTACTCATTTTCAGATGCATTCGCCCCCCCCACCCACCACAAAATGGGTGTAAACCCAGATTTCGTCTAAGCTAGATAGTAGATACTCTAATTTTATTCCTTAGAAACCTGTGAAACATCATCCCACTCTCGTTCGATAACTTCTATATTCTCAGACAAGACGGGTTTCCTCAAATTACACATCACCAACACCTTATCAACAATATCTTTATCGTAGTAACAGACGAAAAAAATTGAAACACCCATAGAACTGTCAAAAATTTCGAATATCTCTTCAAATAATCCGTCTGCAAAAGACGATGAAGTTTCCCCCAACCAGAAAAACAGGAAATGGAAACACGTTATCGCGCATACCACCGAAGTTTTCTTAAAAATACCCGTGTAGTTTCTTTCGTTGTAGCCGATCGTATAGTAATGCCTGGATAAGTAAACAATCGCTAAAATAAGCCCGATAGAACCAAATGCTATAATCTTTGCCCAAAATCTGAAATTTACCGGAACCAATTTGAAGATTACACCCGCGTAATTGTGCGATGTTCGATCGAATCCGCAATACACGAGCGAGTAATCTTTGATTTGTGGACAAGATGATTTCTCGCCAAACATTGAAATGAAAAACAACGGAAATATAGTTGGAAGTGCGGGAATCACCCAACACACGAAGCAATAGACTAAATATTTTTTACTTCCAACTTCGTCGGGTAGTTCTTGATTTCGGATTAGAAAATAAAGCACGCGACTATGCTCGAAAAAAACTGCCACGTTCCACAGAATACTCGTACACGCAGCGTAATTTAAAATGAAATGGGCAGCGATACACGTTCCATCGATCATTGGAAACTGCGCATCCAAAAGAAACAACGAATACATCATTTGCGCGATACAAAACGAAAACACAGTTCTGTCTGGTAGATTCTGCAAACGTTGCTTATTCCAATTGAGCACAATGCACAGTACATAGAATGCTACAGAAGTACAGTAGCATAAAACCTCGAACCTTTTCAAAGGCACGTACACGCGATCCCATTCGTGTCCACAAAGGTAAATTATTCCTTTGGTCAAATTAGTATATTCGGTTCGAGGAAATTTAGTTTTATAAAACGTGTAATGTGGCACATAAATATCGCCATTTTCACCATACGCGAAGTTGACACCTTCGAAAAGAAACCAATCGTATTCGCAATATTTATCCATACCGCTTCTGTACGAACAAATTAGATCATTTCTGAACGGTAATTTTGGGCAGTTGATCGACGAATGATTATTGCAATATTTTCTAAAGGTGCTATATGAAGGATCGTGCATCTCCGTATAACTCGGCGTCTTGTTACAATGATAATCGGATTTTAATAAATCCTCGCGAATGATCCTGGACGTATTGCCGTAGCAAAGTACTGTTTTATACTGGTCCACGATGGATTCGTTGAAAGCAAAGTTGAAATTGGCGAACGCAGTTAGTCCGCATCGTTTTACAGTGGTGGGCAGCAACACCGGATCTTCGAATTTAAACTCATCGTCGTAATTACACAAGGCACAGTACATATTCCAATAGGAGATACCTTTTTTCGAATTTATAACTGGTAACGTTAAGAACAGATTTTGCAATTGATTTTCATCCGTAGGCCATTCTTCACATTTTCGTTTAATCCTGTCGTCGTCTTTGTAGCGCGTGTCACATTTCTTGATCATTTTAATGCCAATCTTTTGGCAGCTTTTATTCTCACTGCAGTTGGTGATGTTTGTAACGACCTTTTCGCAAATGAATTTCGCATCGGGATCGCATTCGGTGATATTTGCACCATACACGGGTTCGATGGTCAGTAAAAATGCAATAATTACAGCCCGAATTTGCGCTAATAGCACTCGATTGGACATCTTTAAGCTAAGATGGGTACCTGAAGTACGTCGATAATCCATAATTTAGATAATATTTCAACGAAACGTAAACCGAAACTTTTTCATAAATACGCGTATGTATCAGAATACAGCTCACTAGTTCCAATAACACATTGAAAATGACACGAAAAAAATGCACATTGAGAGTCGCAAATAACGATAAAGTAACATCTGTTTGTAAACCACCGAATAATAAAACTACTTAAAAACGAGTAACATATCTAAATCAACCCACGCCGTCGCCGTCTTAATAAATCGTTTTCCATAAAGCTCATCAGAGTCGGTAAATAAGAAAAATTCGTGTGTAGCAGTCAGGAGTATACCATCCTAATTAAGATACAATAAAATAGCGAGGGTCAAAAAGACAGATCCGTCTGAAATATGTATTTACGAGTAATACCACACTGTTATGTTTTTTTCCCACCTTTTTCAGCTCGTTCAATACCAATTTAATGTAATAAAATTCGAAGAAGTGATGAAAGATGAAATGAATGGGGAGTGGTAGAGGGTAAAAATATGAAAAAAATATGAACGAATAAATTGATTTGTGGAAATTCGTTGGAAATTTCCAATTTCTGGTGAAAAGTTTTCTAAATAATTCCCTTTTCAAGAAAAATCCGCCTTCGGTTCCCCTAACAATAATATTGACTCTTTCACACAGAAGTTCCCAAAGTTGAAAAAAAAAGGAATGGATAATTTATTTTTGAGCTCTGTCAAACTTTACAAAAAATGAACCTTCCTCGATCTCTCAAGCCTAGCTGGCAAATACAGCTCGTCCAGTGAAAATGACTTATCCACCTATAATGTAAAATTTGAACAGTGAAATTGTAAATTGATCATCTAGCACATTATTAAATTTATTTTCGAAATTTAGGAAGTTTAATTTCCAGTTTTTTTTATCACACCTACAGGAGGAAAGAAAAATTGAAAATGAACCTAATCCTAGGATTGGAAACGGTGGGTACTCGTAACTCGTAAGAATGTGAAGATTTCATTGATTTCAACTCGAAAAATGTTTCTAATTTCAATTATAGAAGCCAAAATTCTGAGGGAATGGGAGGGGGAAAAATCTTTAAACAATAATGGGCATTGCAATAAATACGTAACTAAGTGCCACCTATGAAGCGGGTAATTCCACATCAATTCGACCAAGAAGTGGTAAGGGGGGGGGGGGTCGACGATTTTATTGAAATTTTTCCTGTGGAAAGACTTGCCGAAGGGATGATCAATGGCGCAAATCGTAGCCATCTAGCCATTTTTAAAGGCTGCTAGGGGGTGTCAAAGTTTTCAGTGAACTTGAAATATCATCCATTTCAGCAATGGATTACTCGATAACCGCGATACCTACCAAAATGGATCTTTTTCCAATAGTTGGGGGTTTTGAAAAGCTTTTTGGTGATATCATGAAAATCAGCGTTGCCACTTTTTTTTGTACGTAAAATTGGCTCAAAAAGTTTCAAAACTTAGTTTTCGTACTGTCCTGATCCTCAAAAATTCTGAAAAAAATATATTATGGACAACATTTCATGCTGAACAACATATTAAAAAATTGGGATGGCATTATTTCGTAAAGTCGATTTAAGAAAATTTAAAATTTGCGAAAAAAAATCGATTTTTTTGATTTTAAACATGAAAAAAAGTTTTGATTAGCGAAGTTGATCCATTTGACCCCTATTTTTACGTATCGCGTTGAAAAAGTTGAAAACCCCCTTTCACTCGATGAAATAAATTCATCACAAAAAAATCAAAATTCGAAAAAAGATTTTAAAAATAAACGAATTTTAATTTGATTGCTATGAGTGTAATTTTTATCGACTTTTTCATGAAATACGTTTAAAAAAAAGTCAAAATAAGACAACTAAACACATTTAAACTTTTTTTGATGTATGGAATTGAAAATTGAATTTTTTCGAATTTTGATTTTTTTGTGATGAGTTTATTTCATCGAGTAAAAGTGGGTTTTCAACCATTTCAACGGATACGTTAACATATGGGTCAAATGGATCAACTTCACCAATCAAAACTTTTTTTCGTGTTTTAAATCAAAAAATCGAATTTTTTCGCAAACTTTTAATTTTTTTAAATCGACTTTACGAAATAATGCCATCTTAATTTTTTAATATGTTATTCAGTATGAAAAGTTGTCCATAATACACATATTTTTTTCAGAATTTTTGAGGGTCGGAACGATATGAAAACTACGTTTTGAAACTTTTCAAGCTGATTTTTCGTACTAAAAAAAGGATTAATACTGATTTTCATGATATCACCAAAAAGCTTTTCAAAACCTCCAACTATTGGAAAAAGTTCCATTTTGGTAGGTATCGAGGTTATCGAGTGATCCACTGCTGAAAAATATTACATATTTTCAAGTTCACTGATAACTTCGACACCCCCTAGCAGCCTTTAAAAAGGGGTAGAGGGCTGTGGGGGCGGATCGAATTGAGACCAACACTAGAAAAAGGATCTGGGACACCTATACAAATGATTCCCAGTTGAAAATTTCCACTTCTTAATCGGATTGACGTGGAATGACCCAAGCGGAATACTAAATGGAATGCTGCTGAAAATGACACAAAAACATTCCATTTTATTCACTTTTCATAGAACTATGAACTCTCAAGTTGAGGGAAATAGGTTCCCAGTTCTGTATTATTTTTTTTTTTTTTAAGATGTGATGAATTTTTACTTTTTTTACGAGGCTTTGAAAAATTGAAAAAGAAGGTACTCGTGCTTTGAAGTTTTTGATGATGAAATTCCATTTCAAATTTGTTCCTTAATTGCTAAAAGTTTTTACTTTTTCTCCAAATATTTCAAAAAATTGTTCAACACTCTGTTTTGTTACCCAAAAATTGCTAAAAAGCTTTTCCTTTTGCTAAAATTGTAAAAGTCTCGCTTTTTTACCAAAAATTACTAAAAAAAAAAAAAACGGAAGACGTTTTGCAAAAAATTCCAAAGTTTCATTTTTTTCCCGCAGATTAGAGAACTGTTGGCATTTTCTGTCAATAAAGACCAGATTTTTAGAATTTTCAAAAAGCTCTGCTTGATTTGACCTTTTATTTGCAATGAGCATTATCGAAGGAATCCAAAATTTCCAAATTGAGCTATTTAAGACAGCTAACGTCGTTTAAATGACCGACCGAGTGAAGTTTCCTCTAGAACATGGGGGAGTTATTTTGAAAAATTTTCAATCTTTTTTTTTTTTTTTGAATCTGCAGATTTTAAAAATTTGGTTAAAGGGAAAAAAACTCTTGGGAAACTGAGTTTTGGTATGTACCTACGAGGGTCTTTTATGAGATAAATATATAAGAATTTGAAAAGTCTCACGAAAGTAAGAATAGAATTGATCAACACCTTCTCTTTCCTCCCTTCCCGAAATCAACTTCACAAACGTTTATTGAATGAAAGAAAAAATAAAATTATTACAATCATTCGTCATTTTGAATTCAAAGACATTTTCTTAAGGTTGGTTTGTCGCGAAATTGCGATTCCCTTTTTTCTATGGATTGGAATCTCAGACATACCCTCCTCCACACAGCATTTCAATTTGAAAGTAAAGAGAAAAAACTAGAACTAAAAACTGAAAACTGGAAATTAAAAAATGAAAACCGAAACATTTATGTTTTAATTTAAATTAAACAATTTCTGACGCCAATTTTTTTTAGAAAGTTTCGTGCTTTCTGAAACGCCGCCATTTTCAGATGCACACCCCCCCCACCCCCAAACAACCACAAAATGGGTGTAAACCCGGACTAAGGCTAAGCTAGATACAATATATATTATTCCTTAGAAAACTGGGAATGGGAAACATCATTCCACTCTTGTTCGATAATTTCTATATTCTCAGACAAAAAGGATTTCCTCAAATTACACATAACTAACAACTTGTTCACGATATCTTTATCGTAGTAACACACGAAAAAAATAGAAACACCCAGCAGACTGTCACCTAATAAAAATAAATTGTCAAAAAATCCGTCTCCAAACGACACTGGACTTTGCTCCAACAAATTAAACACGAAATGGAAAGACGTTATTACGCACATCAACGAAGTTTTCTTAAAAATACCCGAGTAGTTTCTTTCGCTGTACTCGACAGTATAGTACTGCCAGGATAAGTAACCAATTGCTGAAATTACGCCGATAGAACCAAATCCTAAAATTTTGTGACAAATTCCGTAATTCGCTCCAACTATTTCAAACACTAGACCCGCATATTTGTGCGATTTTTTATCGAATCCGCAATACGTGAGCGAGAAATCTTTGATTTGTGGACAAGATGATTTCTCACCGACCATTGAGATAAAGAACAATGGAAATATAGTAGGAAGTGCGGGAAGAACCCAACACGCGAAACAATAGGCTAAATATTTTTTACTACCAACTTCGTTGGGTAGTTCTAGATTTCGAAATAAGAAATACATTAGGCGACTATGCTCGAAAAAAACTACCACATTCCACAAAGTACCAGATAACGCAAAATACATGAATATAAAATGGAAGACGATACATGTTCCTTCGATCGTTGGAAACTTCGCATCCAAATGAAGCAACGAATACATCATTTGTGCGATACAAAACGAAAACACAGTTCTGTCTGGTAGATTCTGCAGACGTTGCTTATTCCAATTGAGTACTATGCACAGTACAAAGAATACTACAGAAGTACAGTAGCATAAATCCTCGACCATTTTCATACGTAGGTACGGAAGATTCCATTCTCGTCCACAAACGTAAATTACTCCTTTAGCACCGGTCAAATTAGTATATTCGGCTTGAAGGAATTTAGTTTTATAAAACGTGTACGATGGCACGTAAATATCGCCATTTTCGCCATACGCGAAGTTAACGCCTTCGAAAAGAAAATAATCGTATTCGCAATATTTACCAATTTCACTTCTGTATGTACAAAGTAGATCATTTCTGAACGGTAATTTTGGGCAGTAAATCGACGACTGATTATTGCAATATTTCCCAAATGTGCGATATGAAGGATCGTGCAGCTCGGTATAAGTCGGTGTCTTGTTACAATGATAATCAGATTTTAATAAATCCTCGCGAATGATTCTGGACGTATTTCCGTAGCAAAGTACGTTTTTATAATTGTCTACGATGGATTCGTTGAAACCAAAGTTGAAATTGACAAACGCGCTCAGTCCGCATCGTTTTACAATGGTGGGCAGCAACACCGGATCTTCAAATTTAAACTCATCGTCGTAATTACACAAGGCACAGTACATATTCCAATACGAAATACCTTTTTTCGAATTTATTACTGGTAACGTTAAGAACAGATTTTGCAATTGATTTTCATCCGTAGGCCAATCTTCACACTTTCGTCTAATCGTTTCGTCGTCTTTGTAGCGCGTGTCACATTTCTTTATCATTTTAATGCTAATCGTTTGGCAGCTTCTTTTCTCACTGCAGTTGGTGATGTTTGTGATAACCTTTTCGCAGATGAATTTCGCTTCGGGATCGCATTCGGTGATGTTAGCACCATGCACAGGTTCGATAATCAATAAAAATGCAATAATTACAGTCAAAATTTGGGCTATTGGCACTCGATAGGACATCTTTAAGCTAAGATGGGCACCTGAAGTACGTCGATAATCGATTAATTGATACTTCAACGAAACGTGAACCGAAACTGTTTCATAAATACGCGCATGTATCAGAATATATGGACCACTAGTTCCAATAAAACATTGCAAATGACACGAAAAATATACTTTGAGAGAACAGGGAGAATCGCAAATAACGATAAAGTAACATCTGTTTATAAATCACCGAATAATAAAACTACTTAAAAACGACTAAGACATTTTAAATCTACCCACGCCGTCGCCATCTTAATAAATCATTTTCCATACAGCTCAGTAAATAAGAAAACGTTGTGTGTTGTAGTCTGTTTGATTCACCAAAATCGAAGTTTGTTAATATTCTCTGATGTGTAGATCGCAGACCTCACACTCTGTTATGAGTATGAATAGACATAGAGCAACCCTAGATGTGCCCATATTCGAGGTAAAACATTGATTTTTTTTACTTGGATATTTGGAGTAAAATAATTCCCAAAATATTCGGGTGTCCTAAAAATATTTGAAATTATTCGAATTTAATGGTATAATTTCACTCATTGGTCATCCCGACAAAATCTATACTCAAAAAGTACGATATTCTTCTCTGAAAATTGAAATAGGTTCTACAGAGTGTCCAACAATCCTGCTTGCCCTACTCAAGTCCTGCTTTTCACTAAAATGTCCATATCGTTAGTTTTTTTTCTCAGAGAAAGGAGGAGTATCAATAGGACCATTTTTTGGGTCCGAACAGTGTTATCGACTCGACCACTCTTAAAATGTTGTAATAAATGTCCCATATACGAATCCGTGGTTAGTTGACTCAAAATGACCATTTTTTGGGCTCCAGGGGTTCCCAAAGTTGTGAATAAGAAAGAATTTTAGGAATCACTGAGTATTATTTCGAAAACTTTTTCAACGTAATATAATTATCTGTTTGAACCTCATAAACTTTATGCGAGTTGATTTTTCTATTTTCGACCCTCGTGGGCAGAAATTGGTGGAGGGGGGGGGGTGGTTGTTTGATTTTTTTAAAATCTTGGAACCATCATTTTGAATCTACCTCTTTAAACCCCGCTAAAAAGCTTTTTACAGTTTATTAGTATACGAAAGACTTCCATCCTACCAAATTTTGAACACAATAACATTTTGCGCTGGTAAGTACTCAAAAATCCAATTTTACAATTTTTCGTAATTTCGATATTTTGGGAACCCCTGGAAAACTAGAAACCTGCGATTTGCGCCAAGCGTAACGTTTTGAGGTATGTATTCAATTATCGAAATGAAAAAGTTTAATGAAGCTCCCTGCATATTTGTAATTTTGAACCCTTTCTTTAGAGCCCCTAACTTAAGTCATCCCTAAAAAAAAAGGCGTTTATGCATATTTTTTCAAACAAATTGAAAAACTTACATTTGAAACACATTAGCGAGTGCTCGATAATTTTTCATTCGATATTTCCGGTAACTTTCAAAATCGATTTTTTTTTTGGGTCAAATTCCAAGATTTTACTTCGTTGAAATCGTGATTTCAACGTTTTTTCGAAGAGTTAAATCTCAAAATTTGACCCAAAATATAGCTCAATTCTGAAATTTACGGGAAAAATCAAATGAAACATTATTGAGCACTTGCTAAATTGTATTTGGGACATTCATTACAACATTTTAAGAGCGGTCGAGTTGATAACTGTCCGGGCCCAAAAAATGGCCTTATCGATACTCCTCCTTTCTAAAAAAACCAAGTTTTAAAGCCAAAAAATAAACTTTTTATAAAAAATTTTCAAGAGCTTTCGCCCTCGCTTGGGCCTGTTTTGTTTTTTTTTTCAAAATCAACTTCCTCAAAAAAAACATTAAGTATTCAAATTCTGAAATTTTGATAGCCAAAAAGTAAACTCCTCGTCCTCAGAAAAAAATAACATAGTTTTTATGCCTCTCGAAATCCAAAAACTATCGCCCTTGCTTCGCTGGAGCCTGTTCTCTATTCTTTTTCAATATTAACTTTCTATGTAAAAATGACACATCAATCCAATTCTAAAATTTTACAAACCAAAAAATGAACTCCTCGCATTGAAAAAAAACTCGTTTTTATGCATTTCGATGATCTCGAAGTAAAAATTTTCAAAATTTTTAAATTTCAATTTGGAGTACCTAATTTTTTGTACTCGGTTTACCTCGCTCCCAGAAAATGTGGAGCGTGACACCACTGATTAAAATTTTTCAGTTCGCTTTTAAATTCTCTTTTTTCCTTCGTCATAGGCCCTTATTCGAAATTTTGCCGAATTGCCGATTGAAAATTTGGTTTCCTCCTACTCGTAGCAACGCCACTGATTTTGATTAAAACTAATTAAAAATTTCCCAATAATACAATTTTTTCACATTTTTATTCATTTTTTTTCGAAATTTGGAAAAAGGAAAACATTAAATTAATAAAAATGTTGAAAGGAGGAGTCCCGATAAGGCCACTTTTTGGGCCCCGCACAGTTATCGACTCGACCACTCTTAAAATGTTGTAATAAATGTCCCAAGTACGAATCCGTGGTTAGTTAACCCAAAATGACAATTTTTTGGACTCCAGGGGTCCCCAAAGTTGTAAATAAAATTTTTTTTTAGGAACCACTGAGTATTATTTTCAAAAAAAATTTCAGCGTAAAATATCTGTTTGAATCCGATAAACGTAATGCGAGGTGATTTTTTTATTCATGACCCTCGAGGGCAGAAATTGGTGCGTTTTGATTTTTGGACAATTTTGGAATCACAATTTTGAACCTACCCCTTTGAACCGCGCTAAAAATCTTTTTACAGTTCATTAGTATCTGAAAGACCTCCATCCTACCAAATTTTGAGCTCAATAAAATTTTACGCTGGTACTCAAAAATCCAATTTTCCAATTTTTCGTAATTTCGATATTTTGGGAACCCCTGAAAAAATGAAAACCTGCGATTTTCGCCAAACGTAACGTTTTGAGGTATATATTCAATTATCTAGATGAAAAAGTTCAATTAAGCTCCCTGTATATTCGTAATTTTGAACCCTTTTTTTGGAGCCCTCCATTTTAGGCACCCCTAAAAAAGGCATTTACACATATTTCTTCAAATAATTTGAAGAATTTACATTTGAAACGCCCTAGCAAGTGTTCGATAATTTTTCATTTCATTTATCCTGTAACTTTCGTAATTGAGCTTTTTTGGGTCAAATTCTGAGATTTTATTATGTTGAAACGTGATTTCAACGTTTTTTCGAAGAGTAAAATCTTAGAATTTGACCCAAAATAGCCTAGTTTTGAAAGTTACAGTAAAAATCATATGAAAAATTATCGAGCACTTGCTGGTGTGTTTCAAATGTAAATTCTTCAATTCATTTGAAAAAATATGCTTCAACGCTTTTTTCAGGGGTGCCTAAAGTGGGTGGCTCTAAAAAAAAGGTTCAAAATTACGAATATACAGGGAGCTTTATTCAACTTTTTCATCTAGATTATTGAATATATACTTCAAAACGTTACGTTTGGCGCAAATTGCCGGTTTCTAATTTTTCAGGGGTTCCCAAAACATCGAAATTACGAAAAATTGGGAAATTGGATTTTTGAGTACCAGCGCAAAATTTTATTGAGCTAAAAATTTGGTAGGATGGAGGTCTTTCAGAATACTAATAAACTATAAGCAGCTTTTTAGCGGGGCTCAAAGGGGTAGGTTCAAATTTGTGGTTCCAAAATTTTCCAAAAATCAACCCCCCCCCCCCCGAATTTCTGCCCTCGAGGGCCGAGAATAAAAAAAATCACCTCGCATTACGTTTATCGGGTTCAAACAGATATTTTACGCTGAAAATTTTTTTGAAAATAATACTCAGTGGTTCCTAAAATTATTTTTTTATTCACAACTTTGGGAACCCCTGGAGCCCAAAAAATGATCATTTTGGGTTAACTAACCACGGATTCGTATTTGGGACATTTATTACAACATTTTAAGAGTGTTTGAGCCGATAACTGCGTGGGGCCCAAAAAATGGCCTTTTCGGGACTCCTCCTTTCCATTTTGATCTTGAAAAAGGAAAGGATAAGACAAGCCCGAGCGAAGCGAGGGCAAAAGCTTTCGTAAATTTGTGTTTCAAGTAGTAAAAAATAATGTTTCCTCATTCCGAAAAAGTTGAAAAATTTGTTGAACAGAGAATTGAAATTGGAAAAGTTGTTTGCCCTTTGTCAAAAAATTATTGAAATGCCCGAAAACATTATAATTGAAAAACGAAAAATTGAAATGACAAATTTTGATTCCCTCCCTCCCCGTCACCCTTGAAAATTTTGCAAACTTTGTGAAAAATATCCTGCTAGAGTTCTGGTTTTACATTATGAAGATTTTGTTAGATACCCTGTTCACTATTTATATTCATAAAATAAGGCCGATGATGGAATAAGCGTAGGTAGTATTTTTATCCTGAAAAATCATAATTTAGGTATGAAAATGAATGTTGCCATGCGCGAAACGCAAAAATTCCCAAAACATTCGAAAATATTCGAAAAATGGTAAAATTTGCGGTAATTTTGGGTGTAAATGTTCAAATATTACTCGAAAGTGCTAAAATATTCATTTTTGGGCAAAATAATCGAAAATATTCGGAATGAACTTTGGCTTCTCAAAAAGAAGTGTTTTGAAACGGAAAATAATTTCATCTTTTTTGTAATCTGAACCCTATAAAGAACATTCAAAAAATATATTGGTTGCCCTCGCTTGGTCAACAAACTCATTACTCAAGTTGGTAGTTTTTCTTCATGCCACTATAGCTCATTCACCATACTAACTCATCCGTACTATAAAAACATCAATCATGCAATAATAAACAAAAAACCCCAAAAAAAAATTAAAGCACAAAATGTATTGGAAACAGGGTTCTTTTGGTAAAAAAATACATGAAATATGAGTATTTACATAACCAATAATTATGTACAAGCTGGTTGACTAAACAAGCAATAAATATAGGTATAATTATGTTTGAAATTTTAGTGAAAGTTCAAAAATACTAAGTTTATCTATACAAACAGGTTGAGTAAGTATATAACTACTTCTAAAAAGGTTAGTACCTACTTTATTTAAATCCAGTACAGAAATTTTTGTTATTTTTGGGCTACTTTCTTGAATTTTAGAAAAATTCGATACAATCACGCTCCGCTCCCCTCCCCTCTCTTTCCTTCCCTTCCAAATTTCCCTCTATAACCCTTCCAATTTTCATCAAAACTGCTGATCTAATAGTTGTGTTTCGGAAAAACAGACTTTTATAATGAACTCCAAATAAGTGAATCTCGAATTTAAACTACCTACGCTATCTTAATATATTTTCTCAAAAACCAGAGAACTTTATTTCACTCCTGATCATAAATTTCAATATTTTCCGGCGAGGAATTTTTCTTCAATCCACAAGCCGCTAATATCTTGCTCAATATATTTGTTTCATAATAATAGCAAAAAAATATAAGAACACCCTCCAGACCATTAAATATTCCCACCACATCGTAGATTACTTCAGCAGACTCGAATACTCTTGCAAACAAATGAATCCCAAATGGAAAAGAAATTATCAAGCTTATCAGTGCACTTTTCCGAACCACAATTGAGAAATTCTTCTCGTCAGATCTAATACTATTCCTTTTGTATATTAAATAAACAATCGCCACAACTAGACCAAAGAACCACAAAGTCATCATTTTCCCACATACAGATTGCACCCAGTCGAAAATTTTAAACAAAACGCTTACGTATTTGTGCGATTTTTTATCATATCCGCAATACAGAAGCGAGTAATCTTCGATTTTAGGACAAGACGATGGTTTTTCATCCGCCATTAAAATGAAAAATAAAGGAAATATGGTAGGAACGGCGGGTAAAACCCAACCCACTAGACAATACGTTAGATATTTTTTCATCTCCATTTCGACAGACACGTCTAGACTTCGAATTACAGCATAGAGAATTCGACTGTGTTCGAACAAAACCACCAAATTCCACAACAGAGCGGACGTCGAGGTGAATTTAAATATGAGATCGGAAGTGATGCACGATTCTTCGATGATTGTCAACTCGCTGTTTAAACGAAACAACGAATACATCAGAGCTGAGATACAAAACGAATACAAAGTTCTGTTGGGTAGATTTCGCAGACTTTGTTTATTCGAATTGATTATTATGCACAGAATATAGAATACTATCGAGATAAAATACGATAAAATTAGCGCTATTTTCAAAGGGTAATACGTATAATGTCGGTCATCCCCACAAACGTAAATTACCCCTTCGATACCGGTCACGTTAGAGTATTCGTCTCGAGTGAATTTACGATAACGATACAACGGCACATAAATATCGCCATTTTCACCATACGCGAAGTTAATTCCTTTGAAAAGAAACGCGTCGTATTGACAAAATTTACCAAATTCGCTTCCGTAAGTACAAAATAGATCGTTTCTGAACGGTAATTTCGGGCAGTGGATCGATGGTTCGATATTGCAGTATTTTCCGGTGGTGTGATGTGCAGGATCGTGTGATTCGCTATTATGAAGCATTTCGCGACAGTGATAATCTGATTTAACCAAATCCTTGCGAATGATTCTGGATGTATCGCCGTAGCAAAGAGCGTTCGTATACTTGCTAATGATCGATTTATTCAAAGCGAAGTTGAAATTAAGAAACGTACTGAGTCCGCATCGGTCTATTGTAGCAGGAAGCAGGACCGGATCTTCGAATTCGAATTCGTCGTCGTAATTGCACAAGGCGCAGTACATATTCCAATAAGCGATACCTTTTTTGGTATTTACCACTGGTAATGTCAGGAAGTGATTTCGTAATTGATTTTCAACCGTCGACCATTCTTCGCATTTACGTTTAATTCTCTGGTTATTTCTGTACTGCGAGTCACATTTCTTCAGCATTCTAACACCTTCGGTTGGGCAGCTGCTTCGCTCGCATTTGCTGATGTTTGTGATTACCTTTTCGCAAATGAAATTCGAATTGTCATCACTACGTGCGTACTCGACAATTGATGAAAATGTAATCGCGGTTATAATTAGAGAAAATGCGATTCGATAAGACATCTTTAGGCTACGATAGATGTCCAGCTACCTGAAGCAAGTAGAAAACGCGTAATTTAATCGTATGTATTTTAACGAAACGTCCACGGAAAATTTTTCATTCGAGTAAATTTATACGTAATAGAATACTCGCATATCTGAAAAACAAATTTAAGACGACCACGAAAAATGAACATCGAGAGAAGAAAAAGATTCTTTTCAAATAACTTTCAAGTGACATCTACTTTCGTAAATTATCAAATTAAACTACCTACATTGTATAATACGGTATACTGCAGCGAGTATGACATCCACGTCCACCCACAATGTCGCAATTGTCGTAATTGTCGCATTATTACCAAAATTATATTTTCCATAATTATAAACGAAAAAGAAAAAAACACCATAAATTAAGATTCGTGAATATAAATCATACAGTTTCCGTTTCACACTCATTCTTCTATGTAGAAGACTTATGAGGGCCCAATTTTTAACCTCCCTGAGGACATTTCTTAGAATTTCTTTTGATCTAATGAAGCTGGAGAAACCTTCAAACAGTCGACAGCGACCTGAAATTCTGAAAATAAGGGGGGGAGGGATGTGAAAAAATTAGAAAACGAAAATCAAAAAGGGTTTTATACTTTTTTAGAAAACTGAGTTCGAATACGAGTGTGTAGGTAGAGTTCAGTGATGTGCTCTCACAAACTCATTTTGATTGAAATTGGTCCGTCAAATCTTTAAAACTAAAATACACTATTTAAAATTTTTTTAGGGGAATCGACTAAAATTCGTATCACATTTTTCAAAGTCTCCTGAACCATGAACATTGAATAGAAAATAAAGCTTTTCAAGAGCATCGTCGTGTTCCATCAGAAACACAAAACATATTGATATGGTTTTCAAATTGATTTATGACTTCGGTGGCTTATTTTTCACGAAATTCTTGTGAAGGGGCGGGGGAGGGGGAAGCGGTGAAAACCCAGAGAGGGTTAAAAAAACTGGGCCATTACCCATACAACATCATTTGTTCGAAATGTATGGCATTTTTTTTCCAATTTTCTCATCATACAAAAGCGATTTTGTCGGGAAACGGAATATGTCACGATAGGGTGTCTACAATTTTCGGCAAGTCATTTTCCCTGAGTTTTCTAGGTTTTTCAGGCCAATTTTCCAAACCATTTTTTTCCAATTTTCTATGCTTACCCCATATTTTAATTAAAAAGGAAGTTTGGGGGGGTGTAATTTTTTTCATAAGTTTCTCTTCGAACTGGATACTTCTTCGGATATAAAAAACAGCTAAACTTTGATAATAAAAGAAAATAAAACTTGCAAGCGATGGCGTCGCGCTCCAATTTGGGGAGGGGGGTGAATTGGGTACAAAAATACCGAATGAAAAACCAAAAATGGAGAATAATTTTTACTGACAGAAGAGAAATTATACGCTTTATTTATTCCAGTATGAAAATGACAAAAAAAATGGCAGAGCAGATCCGTGCCCGGGATTGATACATGTTGGGCGCCATTTCTAAAAAAGAAGCTATTTTTAAGTCATTGAGAAGGGGTGGAGTCGAATGAAAATTTGTGGATCGATGTGGTAGAAAAACATCAATTTTGGCCAATTGACACAATATTCATATGATTCAGGATCATTCCATGTCAATTGGACCAAGAAGTGGTAGGGGGTTCGGCGATTTTTTTGAAATTTTTCCTGTGGAAAGACCTTCCGAAGGGATGACCAATGGCGCAAATCGCAGCCCTCTAGCCCATTTTTAAAGGTAGCCAGGAGGTGTCAAAATTTTCAGTGAACCTAAAATATCATTCATTTCAGCAGTGGGATACTCGATAACCGCGATACCTACCAAAATGGAACCTTTTCCCATAGTTAGGGGTTTTGAGAGGCTTTTTGGTGATGTCGTGAAAATCAGTGTTGCCACTTTTTTTCGTACAAAAAATTAGCTCAAAAAGTTTCGAAACGTAGTTTTCATATCGTTCCGACTCTCAAAAATTCTGAAAAAAATATATTATGGACATCTTTTCATGTTGAACAACATATTAAAAAATTGGGATAGTAACATATTGCAAAGTCAATTTTAAAAAATTTTAAGTTTGTGAAAAAATGCGATTTTTTGATTTAAAACATGAAAACAAGTTTTGATAGGTGAAGTTGACCCATTTGACCCCTATTTGTACGTATCTGTTGAAAAAGTTGAAAAAACCCTTTCACTCGATGAAATGAACTCCTCACAAAAAAATCAAAATTCGAAAAAATTCAATTTTCGATTTCAAACATCAAAAAAAAATTCAAATTTATTCAGTTGTCTTATTTTGAGCTCTTTCTGACGTATTTCATGAAAAAGTTGTTAAAAATTACACTCACAACAAAAAAATGTAAATTCGTTCATTTTTTGAATCTTTTCGAATTATTATTTTTTTGTGATGAGTTCATTTCATCAGATGAAAGCGTTTTTTCAACTTTTTCAACAGATACGTGAAAATAGGGATCAAGTGAGCCAACTTCACCAATCAAAACTTCTTTTCATGTTTTAAATCAAAAAATCTCATTTTTTCGCAAACCCCCGAATTTTTTAAAATCGACTTTGCAACATGTTACCATCTCAATTTTTTAATATGTTGTTCAGCATGAAAAGTTGTCCATAATATATTTTTTTCAGAATTTTTGAGAGTCGGAACGATATAAAAACTACGTTTCGAAACTTTTTGTGCTAATTTTTTGTACGAAAAAAAGTGGCAACACTGATTTTCACGACATCACCAAAAAGCCTTTCAAAACCCCTAACTATGGGAAAATGTTCCATTTTGGTAGATATCGCAGTTATCAAGTAATCCATTGCTGAAATGGATGATATTTCTGGTTCACTGAAAACTTTGACACCCCCTGGCTGCTTTCAAAAATGGGCTAAAGGGCTGCGATTTGCGCCATTGGTCATCTCTTCGGAAGGTCTTTGCACAGGACAAATTTCAAAAAAAATCGCCGAACCCCCATACCACTTCTTGGTCCAATTGACGTGGAATGACCCTTTACGAAAATTTTTCTTTTCTTTTTTGGATTTTTGGAGGCTTCAAAATGTGAAATTTGTTTATTTTAAAACTTTTGGAAATTTGCATTTCGAGGGACATAAAACGAGTTTTTTTTTTAATGTGAGGATGGGTAGTTTTTTTGGCTTTTAAAATTTTAGAATTTGAAAGATGTTTTTTTATGAAGGAAGTTGATTTTGAAAAAGAAAACAGAACAGGCCCAAGCGAGGGCGAAAGCTCTTGTAAATTTGTACATATTTCGAGATGCATAAAAAAACGATTTTTTTGGGTGAGGAGTTCATTTTTTGGCTTTAATTTTCATTATGCCTTCAAATAAGAAAAGAAAACATGCCCGAGCAAAAGGAGGGCAAAAGCTTTTGAAAATTTGAGTTTCGAGAAGTGAAAAACAATGTTTTTCTTTCATCACAAGTCTTATCCAAAATTTGCAATTGATCATTTTTTTTAAATTCCAGGGATTTTGCGTGAAAATTACGAAATTCCCTGACATTTTCAGACCAACCAAATTCCCTAACTTTTCCAGGTTTTCCAGACTTGTAGACACCCTGCACGATAAAAATGAAGAGAAACAAATTGAAACCTGCCAAAACAAAAGCTCGAAAAGCCACCTTTTTTGTAGCTGATAATAAGAGGTGGGAAGGGGTTGAAAATTCAAAATTTACCAGTAAAAAATCAGCCAGCCCTCACAGGAATTCTGGCAAAATACTTTTCAAATTTGGAAAAAATATGTTCCCAGCGTTTAAATTGTGACTGAGAGTGGGTTTAGAAAATATTCTCCAAAAATGTCTAAAGTTCATAGTTGAGCATTTTTTGAAAGTTCAGTTTTCAAAATCTTGCAACATTTCGGGGCTGAAATTTAACAATTTGAAAAAATCTTGCGGGGGTGTGCTTTTACAATGTTTACATTTTATTATTCAAAATTTTGTGGCTCCATCCACCCCTCCCCCCATAAAAATGCGCGCTTCTCGGTTTTTTTTTTTTTTCAATAAGGAAACCTTTTGAAAATTGAGCTACTCTCTATCACCATAAAAACTTCTCAAACATAATCTGCCCTGAGAAGTTTGAGAAGCCCGAATATCGATTTTTCTATACTTAGCAAATGTGAGAACCCTAAAACAGCAGGTTTTTGCTCAAATCGATTGTATTTTTCAGGACTTCCTTCGACCACCGTTCAGTCTTAAATCACTACATTTTCAAATTTTAAACTCTAATACGGTGGGCGAGGTAGCAATTCTTTTCCCAACTCGAGAATTAAATTTCTGGGAAAATTTTTTTCAGGCATGATGACAAAATTAAAAATAATTATGTCAAGAAATGGAAAAATTGAACATCATGTGAGAAGAACAAAACAAAGGGGTGAAATGAGCTTGAAAATTCAAAACTTGATTTGAAAACGAAAAAAAAAACTGGACTTGTAGGGATCAGAGGAGCTGTGAACTTGGTTAGACACTTTGATACTCCAAATTTCAGCCTCCTAAACCAATTTAATTGGAAGGAGGGGGTGTGACACGAGGTTTTTTCAAAGGAGGAAAAAACGAAAAATTGAAACCTCTCCTTTTTATTTTTGTTGTTATGGAACTTTTTGACTTGAGGATTTTTGAAATTTATCAATGCATTAAACAAAGCAAAAGTTCTAAATGTGAGGTTTTATACTCTGAAGGAAAATCAGACCATAAAAGAATAAATGCACAAAATATATCGGTAAAATAATTCGTTTAATGAAACAATAGGATCAAAATTCATCATCTAAACCATATAAATACACAAATTAGAATAAAAATTCATAAAACGCTACACTGGTTAAACCAATCTAATTAACAATAAGTATAGAAGTAAAGCTTGTGGCTGAATAATTAACTCTTTCAAAATAGGAATTATTGAAAGCTTTGAAATTCTTGAAATCTTAGCCCTCATCAAGATAATAATGAAGATTGAGGAGGGAGAGACAGAAAAGAATTAAGTATTACCCTTCGATGCAATCTCACAACTTTAAATTCGATTCAGATTTCTTCATCCTATTCTCTGGAAACCTGCGAAACATCATCCTCCTCCTGTTCACAAATTCCGACGTTCTCAGACGAAAGACTTTCCCTCAAACCAAACATCACTCGCACCTTGTTCAGCATATTTTCCTCGTAGTAACACGCAAAAAAAATAAGAACACCCAAAAGACCGTCACATATTTCAAATAAATCTAGAAACAACCCTCTAGCAAAATGCCCCGAAATCTCTTCCAATAAGTAGAACACGAAAGGGAACGACACTATCAAACATACCAGTGCAGCTTTCTTGAAGATGGCTGAGTTACCAATTTCCTTTGTTATAATTGTGCTCCAGCCCCAGCCCCACCTCGGTAGATAAACTACGGCTAATACTCCAAAAAACCCTAATGTAAAGATTACATTACTAATCGATTGCAATGTTTCACTAAATTCGTACACTGAGCCCATATAGTCGTGTGATCTTTGATCATACCCGCAATAAGAAAGCCTGTATTCCTCAATTTTTTCCGGACAAGATGGCGACTCTTCACCAATCAATGCGATGAAAAATAACGCTAATATGGTTGGAATAGCTGGTAGTATCCAACACACCGAACAATAAATCAAATATTTTTTCATTTCAACCCCGCCAGACAGTTCTAGATTTCGAACTGAGAAATAAATAACCCGGCTGTACTCGTAGAAAACCACTAAATTCCACAAAATACTCGATAAGGCAGTAAATGCATAAGTAAAATCAACAGCTATACATGATACATCGATTATGACAAATTCGTTATTTATACGAAAAGAAGAATACATGAGCTGCGCAATACAAAACGAATACAAAGTTCTGTTTGGTAGGTTTTGTAAGCTTCGCTTATTGGAATTCAGTATTATGCATAGAATATAGAATACTATCGAAACAGTGTACAATAAAATTATTAAAATTTTCAAAGGAACGTACACGCGATCTAATTCACCTCCACAAACGTAGATTACCCCTTTCATACCTGTCAAATTCGAATACTCGTCACGAGAAAATTTATATTTGTAATGCGAGGGCACATGAATATCACCATTTTGTCCATACACGAAATTTAGTCCTTCAAAAAGGAACCAATCGTATTCGCATACTTTACCAAAATCTGTTGAGTATGAACAAATTAGATCATTTCTGAATGGCAAATTCGGACAGCGTTTTGATGCATCGCTATCACAGAACGAGCTCAAGATAGGGTTGGCAGGATCATGAACTTCACTTCGACTCGATGTTTCATCGCAAGAGCCATAATCAGATTTTAATAAGTTGCCCTCTTGAATCACTTCGGATGTATTGCCATAGCAAAGTGCGTTTGTATACGTGATTATTTGCTGATCGTCGAAAGCAAAATTGAAATTAAGAAACATACTCAATCCGCATTTTTCAATTCTGTTGACAAGCAATATCGGATCAGCGAATCTAAATTCATCGTCAAAATTGCACAAGGCGCAATACATGTTCCAATATGCGATATGTTTGGCTGCATTCGTAACTGTCCATGTTAGAAACTGATTCTGCAATTGATTTTCTTCTGTGGGCCATTCTTCACATTTCCGTTTGATGCTTTGGTCACCTTGGTAGCTCGGAGCACACTTTTTCAGTATTTTAATATTTTCAGTCCAGCAATTGCCTTTTTCACAATGGTCGATATTGTTGAAAACTTTCTGACAAACGAACCCGCCATCGTCTTCGGTTTTGTTTGCACAATGCACACGTTCGATCACAGTAGATGAAAACGTAACCGCGGTGATAATTAGTGTTAGGGCAATTCGATTTGACATTTTCAAGCCACGAAAGTTGCTTATGGTATTCCGATAACACATTATATTTAATACATCAACAAAACGTTAACTGAACTTTTTCATAAATAAATATTGTAATTAGGTTATGTAGGGTATCAAAATATCTCGATTGACATGGATATTCGACTTCAGCAGAACTGTGCGATTCACATACAAAGATAGCGTAATATCTGTTTGTAATTCACCGAATGTAATTCTATGGATGCATCCAAAGATCTACCCACAATATTGTAATCTTATCGAATTATTTTCCGTAGGCTAATTTTTAACGGAAAAAATATGATAATTTTAAAAATTTGTTATACATTGCAATAGGGAAATCATTTTTGTCCTTGAGTAGGTATGTATGTACGCTGTACGCAGATTTATTTATTTATTTATTTATTTAAACAATTTAGGTCTCTCCAACAGCCAGAAGCCAATTACAGGAGAGACCGATTATAACTATGGGACAATAAAAACTAAATATCACTTTATAAACTGAAAAGAAAAAGAAACAAAAAATACAAAAAAAAACACAAAATATAAGGTGAGGTAAAGTGAGAAATTATCAGAAACAAAAGAAAAATACGATACTAACAACAAAAGATAAGTAAGACCATTAATAAGTGGTGGTTCATAAAGACAAGAAAAAAAAAATAAAGAGAGAGAGAAAAAAAAACATAGAACAAAAAAAGAAGAACAATGAAACCAACCAAAAAAATAAAACAAAATAAAAAACAGAAAATAAAGTACATATAATAATAACAATAATAATAACAATGTAATAACAACGTGACCCACAAGTAACACCCAATGCGCCCATGCCCCTACTGGCCTACTCCCGTGCCCCCCTCACCAAACGCATGAAGGCTGACCTACCCATACTAAAAATGTCAGCATCTGCACATTTACAGAGAAAAGCATCTGAGATGCCCATGATGTTATTCATATAGGAGACACCTTCATCCTAGATGTATGGTAATTGCTTAAGGAGAATGTTTTTTTTTGTCTAGAATGTATTTTGGGGGCCCAGAAATTAATTTTTCCCAAAAGGTTACTTTCATTTATATTACCATGGAGCATATAGGAACAACAGTGCTATTATTTCTCTCCTTTTTTCTAATGAGTTGATTTCAAATCCTTCTAACAGTTCCTTTTTAGTTAGGTCATGAGGATAATATTCGAAGGTCTTCAAATATAGGTATTTTAGAAACCTGGTTTGAATTTTTTCAAGTTCTTTTATGAATTTTTTGGTATGAGGAAACCAGACTAGTATTCCAAACTCAAGGATTGATCTTATGTATGTATGAGAAATATAAAATCTTAAACGTGTTTATCCTCCTGAAATGAGCAGAATTTCTGACCACAAAATACGCCATTCGTCTTGCCTTGACTAACACAGTATTGACATGACACTTGAAGGTAAGCCCCACATCTAGAATCACACCCAGGTCCCTAACTGTTGTTAAGCGAGAAAGTTCTTCCCCATTGGCAGTATTATGTGCAACCTATAACATTTTTTTTTCGAGTAAAAGTAATTGTAGAACATTTAGAAATATTCAGGGGAAGTTTGTTTTCAATGCTCCATTCAACAAACCTATCTAAATCTGTCTGAAGTTCTTGGCTATGTACACTTATCTAGTACGCTGACTTATCAAAAATCACAACAGCGAAATACTGTATTTCAAATGTTTCAATATGGGCGAAGGGAGTAGAGTGATACCTTCATTCAAGTAATAATTTTTTCATTTTCAAATAAAACTAGAAAGTATGAAAAAAATCAAAATTCTGAAAGAAGGGGGAGAGTGAGTGTTAAATTATCAGAGTTTGATTGAAAGATTAAAAAAAAAAAAAGGAATAGGTCTGTGGACACTGGACAACTCCGACTAAAAATCAGAACTTATAGACGATTTTGAGGAAATATTTTCAGACAGGGCCAATCAGGCAGACATTTTTTGGATTAGAATTTTTCCATTTTCAAAGAAATCTGAAGAATATTTTTAAAAAATCCAAATTTTGAAAGTCGAAGATAATGAATGAAAAATTTCCAATTCCAAAAATGGAAAAGCGTAAAAATTCTTAGCAGTTCTGGCAAAAAAAGTAGAACTTTTAGTTTTTTTGGTGGGGAAAGGGAAGATATCACAATTCACTCCAGACAAAGTATTCAGTTTTCAAAGAAATCTAGAAATTACAAAAAAAAAAAAAAAAAAAAAAAAAAACTAAAGTTACTCGTATTAGAAGTTTGATTGAAAAAGTGAAAAAAGAGACTCATGATGTTTTGACTGGAAATCTTGAAAAGAAACAGAATTTTGAGCAATAATAATTTCTTTTGAGACAACTTAAGCCAAAAATTTGGCAATTTCCAAAGACAATTAAGATTTATTTTTGGGCAATCTCGACGAAACGCAAAATGTTACAAAATTGAAAAGCAGGCTCGTGGCATTTGTGGAAAAAACCCATAAATTTTTCAGACAAATTTTAATAAAAACTTAGGACTACAACTTTCAAATATTTTGACAAAAAACGATTTTTTCAATTTGAAAATTCTAGCAAAAGAGACAGATTTTTTTGGACAATTTAGGGAAAAAATTAAGATTTATTTTTGGCAAAATAGGGATTTTTTTGGAAACTTGGACAGTTTCGGAAAAAAAACGGGACTATGAATTAATTTCATGGAAAGAAAAAAGTTTTTCAACAACTTGACAAAATGCAGGTCTTCTGTCAAAAAAGCAGGATTTGGAGTAATTTTGAGGAAAAAAAAGCACAACCTCTCAACGATTCTGGCGAAAAATGAAAAATTTCAAAAATTTTGGAAACAATTTTTCGGGAAACTTTAGCAAAAAAACGGATTGTCTTGAAAATTTCAATTTAAAAAAATTCAGAATTTTTCGGCAATTTTTGAAGAAAAAAAATAGGATTTTTTGATAATTTGGGCAAAATACGAAGTTTTTTTTAGAAATGGCAAAAAATGAGTTTTTTCAATAATTTTGACAGAAGCTAATTTTTTGGTAATTTTGACAGAAAGCAGGATTGGTGGAAATTTTTGCAAAAGAAGCAAAGCTTCTTCACAATTTTGACAAAAAAAAAAGTAGATTTCTTTGAAAATTTTGAAAAAATTGAAATTGATTAAAAATTTTAGCAACAAATCAGGATTTTTGAGAATTTTTATTAAAAAACCAGTATTTTTTGATAATTTTGACAAATTTTGACAAAACATCAAGAGTTTTTGACAATTATGAGCAATTTTAGCAGAAAAGAAAACAAGAACTTTTGGTAATTTTGGCAAAAAGTTGAATTTTTTCTGAGAAATTTTGACAAGAAGCAAGATTTGTGAACATTTTAGCAACAAAGCAGAACTTTTAATTTTGTCAAAAGAAATAAAAAGTTTTGGATTCTGACAAAAAAATTAGACTAGGAAAATAAGCAAGTCTTTTGAAAAATGTTGCAAGCATTGAAATTTATAGCCAATTTTTGCAACAAATCAGTATTTTTTGGGCATTTTATTAAAAATTAGGATTTCTCATTAATTTTGACAAAACGTTACGATTTTGTGGCAATTTTGACAAACATTGACCTTTTTGGCAATTTTGGCCAAAAAACAGGATTCACTGATAGTTAATTTCGGGGAAAAATCAGAATTGTTTTGCGATTTTATAAATGAAGAGTGATATTCCAAAACTCGCTTTGTCCATTTTTATCAAAGTTGGGTTTTCAGTGGTACCTGGTAGATGAAGTATTAACTCACATTCCTACATCATCAACCTACCAAAATGAGGTGTTAACCCTTTGGAGGTTCTCTAGGTTGCCAGGTTAGCAAATTGAATTGCTTTAATGAGTGTGATAGGGCACCTTGCCCAATTGGCCAAATCACAAAAAAGTTGAGCTTTCAATGAAAAGTTTTATAGGAAAATGAAAGTTTCAAAAAAGCACTAATGTGACATTTCCTATAAAAAAATTCAAATACATGCAGAATTTTTTTTGAAAAAATAAATCAAAAACATGTGTCAAAAACATTGAACAAAAGCACTTGATCAAAAAAAAAAAAATTAATGAGGGAAAAAATAAAAAAACAAAATTGAAAAAAGGTCATCCGGCAGTTCACAAATTTAGCGAGAAAATAATCTTGTTGGCAAAAATGCTTTTGTTTAAAAAATTATGAAAAGAAAAATCTATGCCACTAAGAGAGGATTTTCAACCAAGTGATAAAATCATTTAGGAAACTGGACCTAAATACAACATAAAAATATATTGGTGCAATTATGCATCATGAAGAAGCTTTATGGTGGGGGTAAATAATGACTGAAGCGTTTTTGCTTTTGTAGCACTGATGCTACATGCGATTCTCCCTCACTACAAAAAAAAAGATCCATCAGAGCTTTATATCAGGTATAGGAATATGAGAATGAGCTTAGAAAGAAAGAGATGATAGGGATTTTACAGTTCCACGACCTTTATTCATGGTGTGGTGCAAATTAGTATGTTATTCAGAAAACTTGGGTTTGATGCAATGGATTTGTGTTTTCATCAACTACAGGTTTGAAGTTGGGCTGACCCAAGGTGTGAAGCTGAACGGCAATGAGAGCATTTGAAATGTTTCATTCGTTTTTTTTTTGGGAGGGGGGGTTGATGCTTTTATTTAATGCAAAATTTTGAAAAGTGAACATTTATCAACCAGGTATGCTGCAGAATTGGTTTGATTTTCCTAGACTTGGTGGAATGTTTGGAATCTGCGCCTTTGCTTATGAGCTGGCCCAAGGTGTCAAGCCGAACGCCAATGAAAGCGTTTGAAATTTTCATTTCACTTTTTCTGGGAAATTGTTATTCTTATACTCGATTTGAAAATTCAGAAGTGAAAATTTTCCAACCACGTGTGCTGCAGAATCAGTTTGATTTTCCTATACTTGCTTGCATGTTGGGAATCAGTGCCTTTGTTTATGGCCTGACCCAAAGTGTAAAGCCCAATGACAATTAAAGCGTTTCAAATTTTCATTTCACTTTTATTGGGAAATTGTGATTCAATTTTTCAACCAGATGTACTGCAGAATCAGTTCGATTTTCCTATGCTTGCTTGCACGTTGGGAATTAGCGCCTTTGTGTATGCAGAAATCAAGGATGTGAAGCCCAATGACACGTAAAGCGTTTCAAATTTTCATTTCACTTTTTTTGGGAAATTAAGATTCTTATACTTGATTTGAAAACCCAAAAGTGAAAATTTTTCAACCAGTTGTGCTGCTGAATCAGTTTGATTTTCCTATGCTCCCTTGCATGTTGGGACTCAGTGCCTTTATTTATGGGGAAATCCACAGTGTGAAGCCCAATGACAATTAAAGCGTTTGAAATTTTCATTTCACTTTTTTTGGGAGATTGTGATTCTTATACTTGATTTGAAAATTCAAAAGTGAAAATTTATCAACCGTGATTTGAAAATTCGAAAGTGAAAATTTAACAACCATGTGTGCTGCAGAATAGGTTTGATTTTCCTATACTTCGTTGTATATTCGGAAATGGAGCCTTTGTTTATAGGAAAATGCTGGGTGTGATGCACCATCCCAATCAAAGCTTTTGAAATTTTCATTTGACTTTTTTTGGGAGATTGTGATTGTTATAAGTACTCGATTTGAAAATTCAAAAGTGAACATTTTTCAACCAGTTGCGCTGCAGAATGAATTTTCGACAATTTTGGCCAAAAATCAGAATCTTATTACAATTTCTGCGAAAAGCCAGGGCCAGGATCTTTGAAAATTTCATCGAAAAATCACTTTTTCTTGGCCATTTTGACAAAACACGGAATTTTTTGAAAATTAAATTGACAAGTCGTGCTCAAACTGACTATATTTACGTATTATAAATACAAGAATACAGCATTCTTAGTTTATTTATAATTGAGAGGGTAAAATAATAAGACTAGGTATACTTATCATAACCAAAAAATATTTCGTGGCTACTTTGAAAAGTAATAGTGAAACAAATTTTTAGCTATGTAACGCCATCTGTTAGCAGAATCAAAAAGCTGAAACTGGTTCGAGCGTCTATAGAGGGCAACACTGAGGAGCTCAGGGTCTCTAAACTACCCGGCTAGCTCCAAGGTGCTTGTGTAGATGTCACTAGAAAGCAACGGGAAACTACTAGTGGAAGCTCGAAACAACGTCGATTCCCCAGAATAATCGCAGTGGCAATAGGCATTCGCCTCACCCTGTAAGGGTACCACAAAAATGCGATTTCCAATGTCCTGTAAAGGACAAGGAACCACGACGACGAAAAGGCAAAATTTTTATGAAAATGCAGATAAAATTACAGCTCGAGCGAGGTAAAAGCAAACATTTTTTTTTAAATTGATAATGTACACCTTACTTATTAAAATAGTATATTACACAACGAGGGCCGAAAAAGTGATTTTTGACGAGGGTGAGGTTTGTGACCCGAACGAAGTGAGGGGACAACTCACACGAGTTCAAAATCACTTTTTCTCCGAGTTTAGTGAAGTAATTTTTCCTGAACGAGGGTGGAAAGTACTTATTTTTACATCCGAGCGATTCTCGCGAGGTTGGAAAAGTAGTACTTTTCACCCCTAGATAGGAAAATCATATTTTCATTCACTTCGAAAGACAATTTCTCGCTCAGTCCTCCTGGTAACTTCATTCAGCGCACTCTAATTGGTGAAAGTTTTGAAATTTTTATATGTACACATAATTATTCTACTCGTAATTTCAATTTCTCGAAGACTGAGACACATCATCCTCCTCCTGTTCATTAATTTCATCCTTTTCGAGCGAGTTTTTCCTTGAATTATACAACACACGAAATTAAATTACTCAGCATTTCCTTCTTATAATAACATACCTAGGAAAAAAATCAAAATACCCAAAATTCCTTCACATATTTCAAACGCAAACAGAAAAAATACTTCATCATTTAAAATTATTGCCAAAAGATAGAACACATAGTGAAAAGAAACCACAACACACGTTAATGCATTTTTCTCAAAAACAATCGGGTGGTTTCTGTCGCTAGATGTGTCAGAATTCTGCCAGCGCAGGTAAACCATAATCAATACAACACCAAAACACCAGACTGTAAAAATAATCGTACAAAAAAACTGCAGCTTATTATCAATTTCAAACAACCCACCCGGAGATTCACTTGAACCTTTATCTACTCCGCAATAAAAAACTGAATAGTTGTCCAGTTTAGGACAAGACGAGGACTCCCTTTCATGCATTGAAATAGTAATCCAGAAGAGCACAGTCAGAATTAAGGGTAAAATCCAACACACCGAACAAATCAAACATTTTTTCATCGATGATTCTTCAGCCGGCATTTCCAATTTTCGAATTGAATAATAAATAACGCGACTATGTTCGTATAAAACCGCCAATGTCCACAACAGGCTAGACATCGAAAGAAACGCATACGCCAACTCGCCAACGATACAATATCCATCAATTATTGTTGGAAACTGAACATGCAATTGAACGAATGAATACATCAGTAATGTTATACACAACGAATACAACGTTTTGTTGGCTACGTTTTGTAGACTTCGCTTATTCGAATTGAGTATTATGCATAAAATATAGAATACCACCGAAACTGAATACGATAAAAATAGGGCGATTTTCGAAAAGGGCAACACACTAGGCACTTCGCCTCCACAAACGTAGATTAGTGCCCCTTCCCAATCAGTCACATTCGAATATTCGTCTGGAAGAAATTTATTTTTAATATGATGGTGCGATGGTGATGCAGACACGTAAACGTAAATATTCCCATTTTCACCATACGCGAAGTTAAGTCCTTCGAAGAGAAACGCATCGTATTTGCAAAAATGACCAAGCTCGCTTCCATACGTGCACAATAAATCTGATCTGAATGGTAATTTCGGACAGTATGCGAATGCTGGATCAAAGCGGTTCTCGCAGTATTTACTCGTTACGTTGAACGTAGAATTGTGTAACACGCTGTCAAGAGAGTTTCCAGAGCAGTAATTATCCGATTTCAATAAGTCCTCTCGAATGTGTCTCAATGTATCACCCACACAAATTGCGTTTGAATACTCGTTCAGAATTGGTTCGGTTAGAGCAAATTTGAAATTAGCAAAGGAGTATAATGCGCAATGTCCAATGGCAGCGTAAAGCATCAACGGATCGCCGAATTCGAATTCGTCCACGTGATTACACAAGGCGCAGTACATGTTCCAATATACAGTATTATTCGCGGTACTTATCGCTGGTAACGTTAGGAAATTATTCAGCATTTGATTTTCATCCGTGGGCCATTCTTCGCATTTTTGTTTAATATCTTCGTTTTTCACGTAGCTAGCGTCGCATTTCTTCAACATTCTAACACCTTTCGTATGACATTTGTTTTCATCGCAATTATCGAGATCGGTGACGACCTGCTCGCAAACGAATTTCGTTTCGGTTTTGTTCGCATTTTCGAATTCACCATGCACCGAAACCGGTTCGAAAATCAACGAAAATGTAATCAAAATCGAAATTAAAGCGAATATCACTCGATGGGCCATCTTCAAGCTAATGAAGGTGCCTAGAGTATATCGATTACGCGTATCCTAACGAAACATTAACGATAACTTTTCGGAAAAAAACGCACGTAAAACGACACACGACAAAAGCAACTTCAAGAGGAACACTGAGATCAGCAATTGAAGTGTAGTGGCAAAGTGCCATTGTTGTTTACCGAATTGAAATGAGAATAACCTGAGCCAAACGCCCACACCTTCGTAATATAATCACGTATTTCCCATAAAACTGAAAAATATGAGGAATTGATTGGTGTTTTTTTTTTTCAAGTTCATTACTACATTTTTAATAAATTGACTATAGCACAGCAGCATATCTTCTGATTTGTAGACAGCTAGACACCCAAAAAAAAAAAATTAACAAAGCCACATTTTTCATAGGAAAATTTTCCAAAAAATTGAATTTGGAAGAAAATTTACCGGCTAAGCTGACGTCACATATTCCAACATTGTTGCCAATAATATCATCAAAAATAAACTTTTTTCCCCGATGATTTAAAGGTTTCTGCTCCGTGTTTGAATTTTTTCATTTTTTCACTATGTATGTACATACATGTAGCTACGTACGTCGTACATATTTACCTTTTTGACTAAATTCACTACCTTTTAGATACCTTGGTTCTTCACATTGCAATTTAAAAAATCCTGTCATTGATATAATCTAAGTAATATCTAGTCTGTTGCCAAGAAACCAAGAAACCAAAAAAAATTTTGTCCACACTCTATTTTCGACGAGATTCTGAAACACAAACAAAGACCATCTAATTTTTTTCGACTAAAAGTTTAGGGAAGTTTACTCCAAGTTCAATGTCTGAAAAAGTGTCACATCATTTTTTCCAGAGCTCATTAAAAGTCAGATAGAAAAATGTCAAGTCTCGTAAGTAGGTACTCAATTTTCATTTAAAAACTTCGGGTGTCTAACAAAAAAAAACCAAGACTTTTTCATGACCTATTTTTACATTTTTACCGCATGAAAATACCGTACCCCTCCTCCCCCCCCCCCCCCCCCAACAAAAAAAACTTGAAAACATCGAGGAAATTTTTTTTAATTTGTAGATAAATTAGGTCTATGTATTTCTTTTTTCTTTTTTTTTGATTTTCCAAACAAATTTTTGTTTTTTTCTCATTTTACTTACTTATGGGCTTTTAAAAAATTTTCAATTGTGTTTCCAGCAGAATTCATGACGTTTTCATGACCGTTAGACACCCTAAAAAAAGTATGTAAATTTAGAATAAAAATAAAAAAATCGCAAAAAAAAGACAAATCTTGAGCAAAACCATTTCAAAGCAGAAAAAATGACCCAAAAAACAGTCATTTCATTCTAAAAAGTGGGGCTATTCAGCTACTATTCAGTAAAAGAAACGACTTTTTTTGATTAAAAAAAAAAGACATTTTTTGCAATTTAAAAAATATATTATATATATATAAATTTTATGCAAAGAGGGAGACAGATAATTTTTTTAAAAAAAGGACGCTTAGTTATATTGAAATTTTTGAAAAAAAGTTATTTTTTAGGCATTTTATTAAAAAGCGAGCCAAATAGCTTTGCAATTTAAATTACTTATAGCAAAAAACGTGATTTTTTGGCAAAAAAAAGTATTTGTCAATTTTTGAAAATGTGAGAATTTTTTAAAATTTTTTGCAGAAAGCAGGACTTAACAATATCAGCTAAAAGCAGGAATACTTTTTCTTTTGCAATTTCTGGGAATTTTTGTCAGAAAACAGAGCTGACAATTACAGCACAAAACAGGACTTTTTAGCTGTAATTAGCAAAACAGAGTGTCTAACTGTCTACCAGAACCAATTTTGCAAAAAGTATGACTTTTAGACGACTTTTGTACTACCAAGTTTGCATTTTTGTATGACTGACCTTTTATTGAATAACTGTTGCAAACAAAAAAACATTTTTAGGCCCAAAAAAAATTCAAAAAGTATGCGAGGTTTTTTGGCAATTTATTTGGGCAATTTTGGCAAAAAACGAAAAAATAAGATTTTTCGATAGGTAATTTTGACAAAAAGCAATCCTTTTGGCAATTTTGACAGACAGCAGGATTGGTGGAAATTTTTGCAAAATGAGCAAGACTTCTTGATAATTTTGGCAAAAAAAAATAAGAAGTTGGAATTTTAGAAAAATAAACGAAAAATCTCGAAAGGATGAAGTCATTTTGTTCAGACTTAGAACAGGCTACTCCTTACTTTCTCATGACCATAATATGCTAAATAAATTACCCCAACCGTTATGCGAAATCTCTAATATCCCTATCTCAATTGACCATATAATAACCAAATGCCCAAAATTCTAATCTCAAAGAAATCGTCTGATCCCAAACCCCACTCTCGAATCTCTACTATCTGACAGTAACACTCAAAACCATAGAAGACTCTTTACTTTCCTGAAAGAAATCGAACTGTATAACAAAATATAATTCCAATTGTCTCAAACGTCTCTAGCCAAAAGGCTCTACACTGTGTGGCTGAATAATAATACATATTAAAAAAAAATCAAAACGACATTTTTTGGGAATTTTGGCAAAAAGAAAAATGTTTTTGAAAAATTTTGACAAGAAGAAGAATTTGTGGAAATTTCAGCAAAAAAGTTGAATTTTGAATTTATATAGAAAATTTTTGCAACAAATCAGTATTTTTTGGCCATTTTATTAAAAATTAGGATTTCTCATTAATTTTGGAAAAATGTCACGATTTTGACAAACATTAACCTTTTTGACAACTTTGGCAAAAAAACCCGGATTCATTGATAGTTAACTTTTGGGAAAAAAATCAAAATTATTTTGCGATTTTATGGAAAAAAAAACAGGATTTTTTTAATTACTTCAGCAAGACATCAGAATTTGTAGAGGGAGAAATATATTCATACCTCCTTCCTGGGAGAAAAATATTACATAATTACACAACCTGATGCGAATATCCGCGCCGCGATTCCTTATCTTTAGGGGTGGATTAGCCCTTATCATGACGTAATTATTAACCAATGATAGCAGAAGAACGCGCGCACCATTCTCCCACCCGATTTTATATTTTTCTACCCTGAGCTGTGCTAGTTTTTCACCCTCATAAATCAGTCTTCATATTACTGCTGTCCTGCCTAGTTCTCCCTTGGACTACCTTGGTTGAACTGGCAGGACTGGGCCTGGATTGTCCATCAATATTATTTCATCTGATTGATTCAATTTATTAATTCTATTAATTCGGTGACATAAAACTAGCCAGGTATATGGAGCTCAGGGGCCACTTGGGTATGTGGTACTCTTTATTCCGAGTCTCATAAGATGATGGGATAGTGTGTATACTAGCTGACTTGGTATACTATCTATTATTTGCACTGAAGTCAGGAAAGGGTTACTTCTGGAAGACAAACACAATTCTTTCTCGAGGTGTACTTAGGTACTCATGTCTCTTCCTTGTTTAAAGTAAAAACATTGTAAATTAACTGTCAAGATACCACACAAAGTAATTGCACAAAAACCCACAATAAATCCATTGTAAACCAAGTTTCGTGACAATACAATGTGTTTGAAGTTAATTTGACTTTCTTATTTACGTAAGTGTTTGATGCCTCATATACTTATAAATATCCGATGATAATATTACTTGTGCAATGTCCCTCGAGGGAAGAAACATATAGGGTAAGGGTATAGCCTTATTCTATTGATTGAGCCTTAGAGCACACTTGTATGATAATATTTAGGGGCAGCTCCCCAATTGACACCTGCTGGGGAATGACCAAGTGTAGATAGGATTATTTTCTAGATTGACCCCATGGATACCTCCCTGAGGGTACTGGGTATGTTCAATCTAGACTAGACCTTTATATTTAACCATCAATATAATTGTAGTAAAATTCTACCTCTACAAATTTTTCAGTAATTTCGACAAACAGCGAGACTTTTTGGCAATTTTTACAAAAAAACAGAGTTCGTAGGTAAAAAAGCAGGATTTTTGACAATTTTGGCCAAAAATCAGAATCTTTTTATAATTTCTGCAAAAAGCCAGGATCTGTGGAAATTCCATTGCAAAATCACTGTTTCTAGGCCATTTTGACAAAACACGGAATTTTTTGAAAATTTCATCAAAAAATCAGAATACCTACAGAAAAAAACATAAGTCATACTCAAACTGACTACAACTATATTTACGTATTATAAGTACAAGAATACAACATTCTTAGTTATTTATAATTGAGAGGGTAATGTAATATGCTAAGACTATAGGTATGGTAAAGGTCTACTTATCATAAAACTGATAAATTCACAAAAATATATTCTGTGGCTACTTAAAAAATTGATAAAAAGATACAAAAAACAAGAAACAAAAAATAATTTTTGTACATCTTACTTATTAAAAATCACATTTTCATTCACTTCAGAAGACAGCTTCTCGCTCAGTCCACCTGATAACTTCATTCAGCGCACTTAAATTTTTTAGTGAAAGTTTTGACATTTTTATACACACAATAATTATCCTACTCGTAATTTCAATTTCTCGAAAACTGAGAGACATCGTCCTCCTCCTCTTCATCAATTCCATCCTTTTCGAGCGAGTTTTTCTTTAAATTATACCACACACGAAATCAACTTACTCAGCATTTCCTTCTTGTAATAACATACGAAAAAAATCAAAATACCCAAAAGTCCGTCACATAATTCAAACGCAAACAGAAAAAATACTTCAGCATTAGAAATAAGTGTTGCCAAAAGATAGAACACATAGTGAAAAGAAACCACAATACACGTTAATGCATTTTTCTCAAAGACAATCGGGTGGTTTCTTTCGTTAAATGTGTCAGAATTCTGCGAGCGTAGGTAAACTATAGTCAATACAACACCAAGACACCAGACTGTAAAAATAATCGTACAAATCAACTGCAGCGTATTATCAATTTCAAACAACACACCCGGAGATTCCCTTGAATCTTTATCTACTCCGCAATAAAAAACAGAATAGTTGTCGAATTTAGGACAAGATGAGGAATTCCGCGAAGGTATTGAAATATGAATCCAGAAGAGCACAGTCGGAATTAAGGGTAAAATCCAACACACCGAACAATAAATCAAATATTTTTTCATCGATGATTCTTCAGCCGGCATTTCCAATTTCCGAATTGAATAATAAATAACGCGACTATGTTCGTAAAAAACCACCAATGTCCACAACAGACTAGACATCGAAAGAAACGCATACGCGAACTCGGCAGCGATACAAGATCCATCAATTGTTGGAAACTGAATATGCAATTGAATGAATGAATACATCAGTAATGTTATACACAACGAATACAACGTTTTGTTGGGTAGGTTTTGCAGACTTCGCTTATTCGAATTGAGAACAATGCATAAAATATAGAATACCACCGAAACTGAATATGATAAAAATAGGGCGATTTTCGAAAAGGGCAACACACTAGGCACTTCGCCTCCACAAACGTAGATTAGTACCCCTTCCCAATCAGTCACATTCAAATATTCGCCTGGAAGGAATTTGTTTATACGATGGTACGATGGTGATGCAGACACGTAAACGTAAACATTTCCATTTTCACCATACGCGAAGTTAAGTCCTTCAAAGAGAAATGCATCGTATTTGCAAAAATGACCAAGCTCGCTTCCATACGTGCACAATAAATCTGCTCTGAATGGTAATTGCGGGCAGTATGCGAATGCTGGATCAAAGCGGTTCACGCAGTATTTACTCGTAACGTTGAACGTAGAATTGTGTAACACGCTGTCGAGAGAGTTTCCAGAGCAGTAATTATCCGATTTCAATAAGTCCTCTCGAATGTGTCTCAATGTATCACCCACACAAATTGCGTTTGAATACTCGTTCAGAATTGGTTCGGTTAGAGCAAATTTGAAATTAGCAAAGGAGTATAATGCGCAATGTCCAATGGCAGCGTAAAGCATCAACGGATCACCGAATTCGAATTCGTCCACGTGATTACACAAGGCACAGTACATGTTCCAATATACGATATTTTTTGCGGTACTTATCGCTGGTAACGTTAGGAAATTATTCAGCATTTGATTTTCATCCGTGGGCCATTCTTCGCATTTTTGTTTAATATCTTCGTTTTTCACGTAGCTGGCGTCGCATTTCTTCAACATTCTAACACCTTTCGTGTGACATTTGTTTTCATCGCAATTATCGAGATCGGTGACGACCTGCTCGCAAACGAATTTCGTTTCGGTTTTGTTCGCATTTTCGAATTCACCATGCACCGAAACCGGTTCGAAAATCAACGAAAATGTAATCAAACTCAAAATTAAAGCGAATGTCATTCGATAGGCCATCTTCAAGCTAAAGAAGGTGCCGAGAGAATGTCGATTACACGTATTCTAACGAAACATTAACGATAACTTTTCAGAAAAAAAACGCACGCAAAACAACACACGACAAACGCAACTTTAAGAGGACACTGAGATCCGCAAATTGTAGTCTAGTGGCAAAGTGCCATTGAAATTTACCGATTTTTTTTATGAGGATATTATTATCTGAGCCAGACTCCCACACCTTCGTAATCTAATCACATTATTTCCCATAAAACTGAAAAATATGAAGAATTGAATGGTGTTTTTTTTCAAGTTCATAGTTGTAATTGACTATGCTCGTACCTAGGTACTCAATTTTCATAAAAAAAAAGGGTGTGTAACAAAACAAACCATGGTTTTCATAACTTTTTCATGACCTATTTTTCACATACCCCCCCCCCCCCCCCCCCCGAAAAAAGCAAAACTTGAAACTCTGTGAAAAGTTTTGATTTGTTTCTACATTTTGCTTATAGGCTTTTAAAACAAATTTCAATTGTGTTTCCAGCAAAATTCATGACGTTTTCATGACCTTAAGACACCCTGAAAAAGTAGGTAACTTTGGATTAAAAATAAAAAAATCTCAAAAAAGTGACAAAACGCGAGCAAAACTATTTCAATGCCAGGAAAAATGTGCCAAAGAACAGTCGTTCAATCAGGCTATTCAGCAACTTTTCAGTAAAAAAACAATTTTTTTAATCAAAAAATTTTTTTTTGGCAATTTAACACAAAAATATAAGTTTTACACAAAAAGCGAGCCTTTTGACAATTTTAGTAAACCTAAGGGACGTTTAGCAATTTCTGACAAAAAATGAGACTATGGATAATTTATGAAACAAAAAGGACGCGCTTATTGAAATGTTTGAAAATGCAAGATATTTTAAAATTTTTTTGCAAAAAGCAGGACTTGACAATATCAGCTAAAGGCAGGACTTTTTGGCAATTATTGACAAAAAATTATACTTTTTTTGCAATTTCTGGAAATTTTTGTCAGAAAACAAAGCTGACAATTTCAACAAAATAGGTACAGGACTTTTTAGCTGTACTTAATTGGCAAAATAGAGTGTCTACCAGAACTAATTAGCGAAAAGTATGACTTTTATATGACTTTTGTACGACTAAGTTTGCATTTTTGTACGACCTTTTCTTGAATAGGTAACTTTGCGGAAATCCCAGTTGTTTTGGCAAATTATTTCGGCAATTTTGGCAAAAAAACAAAAAATCAAGGTTTTTTGATAATTTTGACAAAAGCAATATTTTTGGCAATTTTAACTGACAGCAGGATTGGTGGAAATTTTTGCAAAATGAGCAGGACTTCAAGACTTCTTGATAATTTTGGCAAAAAAAAAAAATATGGAGTTGGAATTTTGGAAAAATAAACAATTTGATAAAACATCAAGATTTTAAAAAAAACACAATATTTTTTGGTAATTTTGGCAAAAAGAAAAATAATTTTTGAAAAATTTTGACAAGAAGCAGGATTTGTGGATTTTTTGCAAAAAAAACAGAACTTTGTTATCGTTAATTCTGGCATGATTATGTAGGAACTAGGAAGACAAGAGATGGATAATACTGGACAATAAATATCCCTTTAGCGGGGAGATTTATCTTATACCTAGCTAGCTCGGATAGGCTTTTCTTTTGATTAATCAAACCAGTTTAACGCACCAGAATACATAATAAAAGAACTTACAACAGTTACTATGTACTGTACAGGTTTATGTAAAAAGTTTCAACAGCATTCAGCGTATACATATTCTTAAATAAGATAGGTACAGTACCAAAAAAGGTACAAATCTCTGAAGATCATGGCAATTAACTGACATTGAAATCTTATCAAAACATATTTCATTAAGTATATTTTCAATGGGCAAAATAGGTAATTACAATCAATCATCATAGTGGATCATTGTCCAATAATCACAATAAAATGACATCATCAATTAACTATGATTAGGCTATAATTAATTAAATGGAGACACCACCATGTAAGCAACTACTTACCAAATACTGCTGACCGTCTCACCACCTCTTTTCCTTAGCCAACCCCAATAATAGTGGCTGTTGGTAGCTGCTTTACTTTGAAGAGGACTTATAAACACATGCACCAATTCTTGGATACCATGGCGTATCCCAAATTGCCCATAAAAGGTACCATGATAACCAAACATTGGATCATCCTTTTTCTTGATAATTCCAACTTAATAAGTAAATAAAACACATTAGCACCAAGTGAGTATTGGGCCACTACAAAAACCAATGTGACTTGAGATGAATCCCTGTCACATATCGATAAATAGAATTACCACCTAACCTCTTGCATTGACAAGACTCCTGCCACCACAAATAGCTGGAATCATGTGATTGTAAGTACTTCTGGTCTTTGGAGCATACCACAGCGACCTTCAAGTACATCCTCTATCACATTCACACCCTATATAATTTCCCACATTACCATGCATCTTTACATTATGGGATATAAATAGAATGATGTAAGGATACATTATTAAAATAACCACCTAAGTGGTGAAGGCATATTGCACCATGTTGACTATTTGACAATTTTGGCAAAAAAAAACTTTTTTGGGATTCTAGAAAAAAATTAAATTTTTAGCAAACAAGCCAATCTTTTTGAAAATTTTGCAACGATTGGACTTTATTGAAAATTTCTGTGACAAATCACAATTTTTCTGCAATTTCACAAAAAAAATCAGGATGTCCTTATCATTTTGACAGAACATTACGATTTTTCAGCAATTTTGATTAAAAACAGGATGTTTGGGCAATTCTAGCAAAAAATCGCTGATAGTTTATTTCAGGGACATTGGGATAAATTGCGATTTTATAAAAAAAAAAAATCAGGATTATTTAGCTAATTTTTACCAAAACATCAGAATTTTTCAGGAATTTCGACAAATAGTACGGGTACCATGTAGGTCTATCGTTTCAAAATCGCAAAAGAGTGGCATCGGAAAGATATAAAATTTTTGCGATATTCCTTCGAAAGGGGACCATTTCCCGACCCCGAAACCACCATTACATTTTTGAGATCGAATTGCAAAACCGATCCAGGGGTTCCCAAAGTTGTGAAAATTGAGCACCTCCGTTGTCATCTGTTTTGGCCAATTAATCCTAACCAAAAGGGGGTAGAAGGATGCTTGTGGTCTCAAATAACTCGTATTGGATCACTCTTGAAATATCTACCCATAACCGTTCTCATTTAGTGATACCCAACATTTCAGTGGTTCCCAAAGTTGAATTTTTGTATTCCAAGTTTTTGAAGTCACGCATTCAAACGAATATTGTCAGTAAATGAATTTTGCAATCAAAAAATGTTTCAGATAAAAAATTTGCAAAATTTAATTACGATTTCAAAAATGTGTCATTTTTTTCCTTAGCATTGATAGGGGCCGAGGTGAGGGGGTTGGAACGTCAAAAAACGTGATCTAACAAAGTTGCATCCAAACCTGAATTTGAATTTCTCACGAGGTTTTACCGTTGAACTGTTCTCTTCAGTTGCACTTAAGATTGTTCTCGATACACGCAACCACAATCCACTCCCCCACGCCTCACCCCCCTCGCTAGAGCTTCAATAACTAAGTATACTAAAAGTGCATTCCCTGAAATAGCTTCACTTATGAGGTTTATGTTGCTAAGTGTTGAATCTAATTAATGAAATTTACATATTTTCCGATGCACGTATCCACAATTAACCCCCCACACCCCCACTTAAGCCTCCATAATCACTCGAAGTCCACTTTTGACCCCAAGATTGCATTTCACGCCAGAAATTGATAGAAAACATATACCAATGGCTACTAGTGATTTAAAAGATATGACATTTTCGCGATATTTCTTCGATAGGGGAGCACTTTCTGACCCCGAAACCACCACCACATTTTTGAGATCGAATTTCAAAACCGATCCAGGGGTTCCCAAAGTTGTGAAAATTGATGTCCAGTGTGATTGTTTTCTGTAAATGTGAATTTCAATTTTCAATTTTGGAGTTGCAGAATAAAGTTTGAAAAAAAAATTGAAATTGATTAAAAATTCTATTTTTGAAGACATCTCATCCATCTTTTATTTTTGAGGTGAATTGAGTGGAATAAATTCTCATCAGTTCTATTGGAGCTTATTTTGTGAGGGAGTGCGGTGGAGGGACGCAATGTGGCAGTTTCCCCAAAAGGAAAGTTCGAAAATATCAAAAAATTACCATACAAAACTAAAAAAATGAAAGATTAAAAAAAAAATTCTAGTAACTTTTTCAAAAAATTCTGAATTTTTTTTAGGTCAAAATTACCCAAATACAAAATCTATAAAGTTTGCCACATTGAGAATTTCGAATTATGGAATATTATTACCGGAAGAGCAAAAAAAAAGGTGACCAAAATTTTTCATTTCAAAAAGCTTATATGTATGTACTTCCAAAAATATTTTTTGGGTACTTGATTTTTTTCTCAAAACAGTGCCAGCCACCAGGCGGGGTTATGAAAATTGGGGAATTGCAACTTCAATTTACGATTTACTCTCTAAATTTGAAACAGTGAAATTTCACTGCTTAGCAGTCACGACATTTTGGCTTCTTAAAAGCAGTAGTTTTTTACTGCAAAACAGTGAAAAACTACTGCTTTTAAGAAGCCAAAATGTCGTGACTGCTAAGCAGTGAAATTTCACTGTTTCAAATTTAGAGAGTAGCGTCCCCTAAAGAAGGAAATACAAAAAATGCCTCATTGTCTTGTCACTATACAAGTATAGGTAGATGCATATTTTATTCAAGTTTTCAACCCCTAATCCTATCCTATAATTATCGTTTTTCTCTTTTAATTTAATTTCATAGAATAATTTTGTTGTAAAAATATTACAACTTTCCAGTTCAAAAATGTACTTTTATTGATAATGGAGCAAAAACAGAAGGAGGGGAGGATATCATGGCCAAATGCATCGAGAGGTATCTTAAGTTCATTTGGAGTCAACACTTTAGCAGCATAAACCTCATAAGTGAAGCTATTTCAGGGAATGCACTTTTAGTATACTTAGTTATTGAAGCTCTAGCGAGGGGGGTGAGGCGTGGGGGAGTGGATTGTGGTTGCGTGTATCGAGAACAATCTTAAGTGCAACTGAAGAGAACAGTTCAACGGTAAAACCTCGTGAGAAATTCAAATTCAGGTTTGGATGCAACTTTGTTAGATCACGTTTTTTGACGTTCCAACCCCCTCACCTCGGCCCCTATCAATGCTAAGGAAAAAAATGACACATTTTTGAAATCGTAATTAAATTTTGCAAATTTTTTATCTGAAACATTTTTTGATTGCAAAATTCATTTACTGACAATATTCGTTTGAATGCGTGACTTCAAAAACTTGGAATACAAAAATTCAACTTTGGGAACCACTGAAATGTTGGGTATCACTAAATGAGAACGGTTATGGGTAGATATTTCAAGAGTGATCCAATACGAGTTATTTGAGACCACAAGCACCCTTCTACCCCCTTTTGGTTAGGATTAATTGGCCAAAACAGATGACAACGGAGGTGCTCAATTTTCACAACTTTGGGAACCCCTGGATCGGTTTTGCAATTCGATCTCAAAAATGTAATGGTGGTTTCGGGGTCGGGAAATGGTCCCCTTTCGAAGGAATATCGCAAAAATTTTATATCTTTCCGATGCCACTCTTTTGATAATTTTCACTTTGGTACCCGTACTAAAACGGTGAGACTTTTTCGCAATTGAAAACGTCATAGCAAAAAGGACATATGTGTGAAAGTTGTGTTTTGAGAAAAAACTGTTTGAAAGTTTGAGTGCTTGTGAAGTTTAGAAATGTGCATATTTGAACATGGTGACGATTTTATATTATTTTTCCACTATCTAACTATACGAAATGCTATGAGTCATCAGTCTGGAGGAAACTGTGTGTTAGCGGTAAGCGCTCAAACATTTCGAATTATTTATGTCCTTTTTGAAGCGAAAAATTGGCCAATTTTTTTTTTGATTTAAAAATGTTTTTGAGCAAATCTTTAGATTTGAACCATGGTAAATAACGGCTGACAACACAAAATCTACCATGAGTAACCCATTATCTCTGAAAAAATATCGTTATGTTAAGTAGAAAAAATAGCAAAAAATAAGACAAGTTTTTTTGGTCAGTTTTTTTTTATTGATTTAAAAATGTTTTTGAGCAAATTTTTGGATTTAAACCAGGTAAATAATGGCTGACAACACAAAATCGACCATGAGTAACCCATTATCTCTGAAAAAGTAAATTTTTAATCGACTTTGCAGTTTTAAAATGGCAATAGCTCACTGGTTTTTCGACTTTGTGAAGTGGGGGTGGTCTCATATGATAGAGGAAGGTCTGAAGAATAACAATATGGATTCGTCTCAAAAAGGACATATGTGTCATACATACTCCTTTTTGTTATGACGTCTTCAATTTTGACAAAAAACAGAGTTTTCAGACAAGAAAGCAGAATTTCTGACAATTTGGCCCAAAAATCAGAATCTTTTACAATTTTTGCGAAAAACCTGAATTTTAAAAATTCACAAGTCATACTCAAACTGAATATATTTACGTAAGTATTATAAAATACAAGAATACAACATTCTTAGTTTATTTATAATTGAGAAGGTAAAATAATAGTCTAAGACTACGTATGGTATAGGTCTACTTATCATAAAACTAATAAAATTCACAAAAATATATTTCGTGGCCACTTCGAAAAATAATAGGGAAACCAAATTTTTATGAAAGTGCACATAAAATAAAATTACAGCTCGAGTGAGATGAAAGCAAACATTTTCGAAAAAATTGATAAAAGACACAAAAAGCCAAAAACAAAAAATCATTTTTGTACATCTTACTTATTTAAAATCACATTTTCTTTCACTTCGGAAGACAATTTCTCGCTCAGTCCTCCTGATACCTTCATTCAACGCACTCAAATTTATTGGTGAAGGTTTTGAAATTTTTATACACACGATATCCTACTCGTATAATTTCAATTTCTCGATGACTGAGAGACATCATCATCCTCCTGTTCATAAATTCCCTCCTTTTCGAGCGACCCTTTCCTTAAATTATACCACACTCGAAAATTACTCAGCATTTCCTTTTCGTAATAACACACGAAAAAAATCAAAATACCCAAAAGTCCGTCACATATGTCAAACAAAACCAGAAAAAAATCTTCAAAACTATTAGAAAATTGTGACAAAAGATAGAACACATAGTGAAAAGTAACCACAATACAAGTTAATGCATTTTTCTCAAAGACAATCGGGTACTTCCTTTCGTTAGATGTGTCAGAATTCTGCCAGCGCAGGTAAACCATAGTCAATACAACACCAAAGAACCCGACCGTAAAAATAATCGTACAAATTAACTGCAGCGTATCGTCGATTGTAAACAACGTACTCGCATATTCGTGCGAATCTTTATCTAATCCGCAATAAAAAACCGAGTACTTCCCAAGTTTAGGACAAGATGAGGATTTATCAGGATCATGAGTCAATGAAATAAGAATCGAGGTGAACACAGTCGGGATTAAGGGTAAAATCCAACACACCGAACAATAAATCAAATATTTTTTCGTCAATAATTCTTCAGTAGGCATTTCCAATTTCCGAATTGAATAATAAATAACTCGACTGTGTTCGTAAAAAATCACCAACGTCCATAACAGACTAGACATCGAAAGAAACGCATACGCGAACTCGGCAACGATACAAGATCCATCAATTGTTGGAAACTGAATATGCAATTGAACGAATGAATACATCAGTAATGTTATACACAACGAATACACAGTTCTGTTGGGTAGATTTCGCAGACTTTGCTTATTCGATTTGAGTATTATGCATAAAATATAGAATACCACCGAAACTGAATACGATAAAAATAGGGCGATTTTCGAAAAGGGCAACACACTAGGCACTTCGCCTCCACAAACGTAGATTACCCCTTTCCTATCAGTCAGATTTACATATTCGTTTGGAAGGAATTTATTTGAAGGATGGTACGTTGGCGACGAAGACACGTAAACATTTCCATTTTCTCCATACGCGAAATTGACTCCTTCGAAGAGAAATGCATCGTATGTGCAAAAATGACCAAGCTCGCTTCCATACGTGCAATATAGATCTTCTCTAAATGGTAATTCCGGACAGCGGCGCATTAGCGGATGAATATCGCAGTATTCGCTCGCAACGTACGAGTATAATGGTGGTTCGCTGTCGAGTGATTTTCCAGAACAGTAATTATCTGATTTCAATATATCCTCTTCAATGAGCCTAGATGTTTTACCGGCACAAAGTACGTTTAAATATTTGTTCAGAATTGATTCGGTTAAAGCGAATTTGAAATTACCAAAAATACTGAATCCGCATTCTTCAATGGTAACGTGAAGCATCAACGGATCGCCGAATTCGAATTCGTCCACGTCATTACACAAGGCGCAGTACATATTCCAATATACGGTATTTTTTGCAGTACTTATCACTGGTATTGTTAGGAACAGATTCTGCGATTTATTTTCATTCGTGTGCGATTCTTCACATTTTCGTTTGATGGCTTCGTTTCTCACGTAGCTAGGGTCGCATTTCTTCAACATATTAACACCTTTGGTCTCGCATTTTGTTTTATCGCACTTATCGATATTGGTGACGACCTGCTCGCAAACGAATTTCGTTTCGGTTTTGTTCGCATTTTCGGATTCGCCATGCACCGGGACCGGTTCGAAAATTAACGAAAATGTAATCAAACTCGTAATTAAAGCGAATGTCATTCGAGGGGACATCTTCAAGCTAAAGAAGGTGCCTAGAGTATGTAGATTACACGTATTCTAACGAAACATTAACGATAACTTTTCAGAAATAAACGCATGTAAAACGACACACGAAAAAAGTAACATTAAGAAGAACACTGAGATCGGTAATTGAAGATAAAGTGCCATTGTAATTTACCGCGAATTGAAATGAGAATAACAATCTGGGCCAACCACCCACACCTTCGTAATCTAATCAAATCATTTCCCATAAAACTGCCAAATATGAGGAATTGAATGGTGTTTTAAAAAAATTCGTTATCACATTTTTATTAAATTGGCAATAGCACACGGCAGCATTATCTTCTGATTTGTAGGCACACAAAAAAAAATAAACGAAGCCACATTTCTTTTCAGAGGAAAATTTTAAAAAAAATTGAAATAGGAAAAGCTGATGTCACATATTCCAACACAGTTGCCCATTTCACCAAAAATACACTTTTTTTTGATGATTTGAAGGTTCTTGTTCCGTGTTCAAATTTATTTTACATTTTTTCACTATGTACATATCCCTTTTTGACTATTCACTACTTTTTCACTATTTTCCACTACTTTCACTACCTGTTAGACACCCTGGCTCTTCATATTGCAATTTTAAAAAATCCAGTCATTGACGATATTATCAATCAATCAATATTTATTTATTTCTAAAAATATTTCAAAATTACAAAATATCCCCCCTATGCGCAATTACGTGAGCGAGGGGGCCTCCATGGTAACATTGATCATGTGAAAAAAATTTAACGGATTGAAGGAGGAGAGAAAAAAAAGAAAAAGAAAGAGAAACAAACAAAACAAAACAAAACAAAACAAAGAAATAAATACGTAATTAAGCAAATGAAAGAGTATACCTAAAACAAAACTAAAAGCTAAAAATAATGAACACACAGGAAAGTTCAATGACAAATTCATTTATCATCATAGAATTAAAAAAATGATTGCATCTACAGCGGAATAACAGGACCTCACATACTATAAGCAAACAGAAGGCAGACATGTGACGTAATACTACCCAGTAGTCTGTAAGGTGTTTTTGCTCTCCAGTAACCACCCGACTAGTGCCAGCAGGGAGCCCAAACCTCTACTCATCACTGCATTAAACAGCTGTGGCAAGCAGCACGGAGCCTGAGCACCAAATCTGTCTTGTCAGTACCTAGGTAGGGGAGCATCGGTGTGATCAATTTTCCTCCCCCTCTCATTCACATAAACTCTAAATTTGGACCTATTCCTTTGTAAATAATCAATTGCCTGGACTTGATGGAGTTTATGAATAGGCAGAATTTCTAGTTACCTATTGAAAATTGTTTTTTGTACTTTCCCCCCTTTTTTTACCTTCAGTGCTCCTAACTGCTCATTTTTGTAGAATATGGATAGGTTCTAAGTGACAGTCCGCTGCCCCCCCCCCCCACAGATGAACAAGCCATACTGGAGCACAGATTGATAGAGAGCATAATGAATTTTTACCATGTGTTGAGTGCCAAAATGTTGTGCCAGGAAGCGAATCAAATAGTTTGGTTTGTAAGTATAAACTCTGTTCTTTCCGGATCAATTTGGAATCAATCATTATTCCAAGGCACCGGGTTGACTCAACTTCTGACAGGGGATAATGAGTATCTGGTGTTGCCAAGAAACCAGGAAACCAAAAAAATTTTGCCCATAATCTTTTCGACGAGATTCTGAAACACAAAAAAAGATCAATCTAATTTTTTCCAACTAACCCTAAAGTGCTGCCAAAGCCCCGCCATACGGGTTCAAACTTTCAAAGGTAGAGTAAATTTGACAAATTTGCCTAAAAATCATCTCAGCTCTAGAGCATTTCATTAAACTGCTTGAGAATAATTTTTAACCCAATTTTATAAATTTTTGTAAGGATTTAGCCCAAAAACATGAAATTTGCCGAATTTTGAACCCGTCTGGCGGGGCTTTGGCAGCAATTTAGAGTCGACAGACCTACATATTCGGACGATTCAGCGCAAAAAATGCTATAGACTCAAAGCCCCTCTGTGCCCCAAGAAGGGGGTTAAAATTTTGAAAAATTGTGGAAAGTCGAATGATGCGACCTCGAAAACATATCATTCAATATACTCGTACCATTCGACGGTTCACGATTTTTCGAAATTTGATCCCTTTGTATCAAATTGTCGAGAATTTGAAGGGGAACATTTTTAGTCCTGGTAGTTTTTCTCGTAAACCTAATATTTTCGGAGTAAATCGCAAAAAACGTGAATCGGAACCAGTTTTAGCCCCCTAAAAAAATTAGCTCCAGGGTTAGGAGGGTCGGGTTTTTTTTTTTGGTAGTTCAAGAGGCTCATCTGAACACATTCCCGAAGAAAAAATGTATGTCGTCGTCTTAATAGGCAAAGTGGCCAACTCCATTTTTGTAAATTGTTCAGGAAATGTGAAAAACCGCGTTATCAACAACTATTGATGGGAGTTACATAGTTAAGGGTATTTATTAAAGTAAAAAAAACATGCTGCTAAAATTCTTTTTCACTTGACACCTTTTAACCCTTAAAGACCCAGGCTAATCCTGAGATGTTGTGTGAAAATGCTTTCAATTTCCTGAATTAGATCATCACAAGCATCACTTTAACCCACAGTTTGCCCCCCAGCCCCTTAAAGCCGTCTCGTAAAAGCCGTACCAATTTATTTAATTTTCCTTGAAAACCGAGAAAGCGAAAACCCCAATGAGGTCAATCATGAAACTGAATGATATAGTATCATTAGGTGTACTGAATGAGTGAAAGCATATCCCCAAAGAACACCCCACCCCTTTTTGGGGGGCAAATTTTCAAAAAAGTTGGGATAAAAAAATTGGACCCATGCTCCATTTTTGGATAAACATATTGATGGTAGACCCTTCACAAAATGAAATCATGAAAGGTGTGAAAATGGTGGACCAGAGCGATTTTTTGAAAATTTGATTCGCTTGTCTCGATAAAAACCCGAAAAAACAGAGCATGAATACGCAAAGTACATAATATGGGAAATATTATCAAGTAGGCTTGAAATGACAGAAACAAGAATTGAAAGGAACACAGATGCTTTTAACAGCACATAAGTTCAGATAATCTACAATCCACCCATCAAATCTGTTTATCACTCCGTGGATATTCTTTCTCGATATTTGTCACCAAATAGTTACATCCTACAAAGGTTAGCAGTACGATTGTTTTTCTGCAGAAATATCGAAATAGGTTTATCAACCACTTTGAAAACCCCGATCATTGATAGTGAAGTTGTACATCTTGAAAATTGCTTGAGCAGAATTTGTTGTTTCCAATCATAATATTTCATGATGTTGAACTACACTATCAATGATCGAGGAGGGATAGTGACTTCTTCATGAATGCTTCAACATTATGAAATGCCAGAGACAGCTGCAATTTGACAGTGTAAAGCTTTTCAAAGTGGTAGATAAGCCTATTTCGATACTTCTGCAGAAAAACAATTGTACCACTAACCTTTTGCGGGATGTAACTATTTGTTGACAAATATCGAGAAAGAATATCAACTTCAGCAGGAATTTCTCAAAACATTCAAAAGTTCAGAGTTGTGGTTGAACAACAGTTGAAAGCTTTTTACTGAATCTCAAATCCCCTGAATCCTGTAGTCATACGCTGGACACAATCTCATGATTGTAAACCTCGACTTCTGCTCGTGCAATTTTCATGATGTAGAACTACATTATCTATGATCGAGAAGGGATAGTGACTTCTTCATGAATGCTTGAACATTATGAAATGCCAGGGAGTGTTGCAATTTGACTGTGTAAAGCTTTTCAAAGTGGTTGATAAACCTATTTCGATATTTCTGCAGAAAAACAATCGTACTGCTAACCTTTGTAGGATGTAACTATTTGGTGACAAATATCGAGAAAGAATATCCACGGAGTGATAAACAGATTTGATGGGTGGATTGTAGATTATCTGAACTTATGTGCTGTTAAAAGCATCTGTGTTCCTTTCAATTCTTGTTTCTGTCATTTCAAGCCTACTTGATAATATTTCCCATATTATGTACTTTGCGTATTCATGCTCTGTTTTTTCGGGTTTTTATCGAGACAAGCGAATCAAATTTTCAAAAAATCGCTCTGGTCCACCATTTTCACACCTTTCATGATTTCATTTTGTGAAGGGTCTACCATCAATATGTTTATCCAAAAATGGAGCATGGGTCCAATTTTTTTATCCCAACTTTTTTGAAAATTTGCCCCCCAAAAAGGGGTGGGGTGTTCTTTGGGGATATGCTTTCACTCATTCAGTACACCTAATGATACTATATCATTCAGTTTCATGATTGACCTCATTGGGGTTTTCGCTTTCTCGGTTTTCAAGGAAAATTAAATAAATTGGTACGGCTTTTACGAGACGGCTTTAAGGGGCTGGGGGGGGCAAACTGTGGGTTAAAGTGATGCTTGTGATGATCTAATTCAGGAAATTGAAAGCATTTTCACACAACATCTCAGGATTAGCCTGGGTCTTTAAGGGTTAAGCCACTTTGAGTGGAGTTAGATAGTTTTCTCGAATTCAAACGCGGATACTACACCAATGAATTCACATGAGGTAATTTTCAATGTCGGAAGTTATTTACGAACTGTTCACCTTTCAGATGGTGTTCATAACTCATTTTCATGTAATGTAAAAATGAAACAGTTTTGCGTAGCTAAATGCACAGGGCGTTATCCTTTGGCGGAGTTAAATAATTTTCTCAACTTTAACCACAGATAATAGACGAATGGGCCTGCACAAGCGTGTTTTCAAGGTTTCAACTTATGAATTGAGTGAAGAAAAATCAGATAGCGCTCATAACTCATTTTGGTCAAAACTTGGAGTTAGCCACTTTGCGTATTAAGACGATGATGTGCTAATTTCCTTTTTAAAACCGCTATTTGCCTGCTCTAACTTTGATGAAAAAAAAAGAAAAATACAAAAATTTCACAAAAAGCGGTCCAGACTTTTGACAATTTTAGCAAACCAAAGGGCATTTTAGCAATTGTTTGCAAAAAACAAAACTTTTGGACAATTTTTTTTTTTAAATACGCTTTTTGAAATTTAAAAAACAAAACCCTTTTTGAAATTTTTGAAAAAAATTTTTTTCAGGAATTTTGTTAAAAAGCAAGCCGAATAACTTTGCAATTATGTATAGCAAAAAAACGTGACAGGTTTTTTGGCAAAAAATTGTGTGTGTCAATTTTTGAAAATGCGAGAATTTTTAAAAAATTTTTGCACGAAGCAGGACTTGACAATATCAGCTAAAAGCAGGACCTTTTGGCAATTATTGACAAAAAAGTATACTTTTTTGGCCACTTTTGGGAATTTTTGTCAGAAAACAGAGCTGACAATTTCAGCACAAAGCAGGACTTTTTAGCTGTAATTGGCAAAAAAAAAATATTCTTTCGAAATTTTCGTCAAAAAAAGAGACTTTTTGCGTTTCTTATTCCAGTAAAAATTAAAAAGAACAAAACTTTTGGGTAATTTTTCGAAAAAAAGTAAAATTTGTCAAAAATGTTGCTAAAAATTTAGAATTTGTGTTAATTTTTGAGCCAAAAGCAAGATTTTAATGTTAGCAAAAAGCAGGATTTTATGTTAACCATTGCAAAAAATGATACTTTTTCAGAATTTACATTGAAAAATCGAGACTTTTTTTTGGCAATTTCCGACCAAAAAAAAAACGAACAGAGGGTTTGGTATGCTACAACATGTGCCGCATCCGATGAAAATGTCAAAATTTGAATTTTGTGCAAGGAAGTATGGTAAAACAGCGTGTAAAGTTGGGGGTTAGAATCAAAAGTGTACTTTATTAATGGAGAAGTCAAGTTTTGAAACGAACCTGGCGGAAATCGAATGAAGGACTAGTGTTACGCCTTGAAATTAGGCTTGAAATTGAATAAATTCATCAAGTGAGGACCCTTCCCCCATAAAACATCTTTCATTTTTATTAATAAAAATTAATTTTTTTTACTTTGAAAAAAAAGGAAAATCATTTCAATTTCCAAATGAATGGTCTAAAAATGCAATATTATTTTAATTTCTCAAACTTTCCAAGCTTTCTTCAACTTTTAGCACCATATTACTAGAAAATTTTTTGATGAAGTACGCTACAAAGATGTACAAAGTGTATGGTTGGAGTCAAAACTTTACTTCTCCAAACTTGAACCGGCTCAGGAACTCTTACGGCAACGCGTAGGGTAAAACAAACATGTGGGTCACTATTGTCATGTTGGTACAAAAATATACGACGCATTACCTCGGTATTTTATGTAACGATGAATGCCAGGGTGGTTTTTTGCGTTTTTCTCAAAATGTTCGAAAATGGAGAAGTAGACTTTTGATTCTAGTGGCCTCAATTATCTCAATTTCAAATTCTCGAAGACCGAGAGACATCATCCTCCTCTTGTTCACAAATTCCATCCTTTTCGGGCGAGCTTTTCCTTAAATTATACCACACTCGAAAATTACTCAGCATTTGCTTCTCGTAATAACATACGAAAAAAATCAAAATACCCAAAAGTGCGTCACATATTTCAAACACAAACAGAAAAAATTCTTCTGCATCATAAATTGTTGGCAAAAGATAGAACACATAGTGAAAAGAAACCACAACACACGTTAATGCATTTTTCTCAAAGACAATCGGGTAGTTTCTTTCGTTAAATGTGTCAGAATTCTGCCAGCGCAGGTAAACCATAGTCAATACAACACCAAAACACCAGACTGTAAAAATAATCGAACAAATCAACTGCATCGTATTATCAATGTCAAACAACACACTCACATATTCGTGTGATCCTTTATCTAATCCGCAATAAAAAATCGAGTACTTCCCAAGTTTAGGACAAGATGAGGATTTATCACGAGTCAATGAAATAAGAATCGATACGAACATAGTCGGAATTAATGGTAAAATCCAACACACCGAACAATAAATCAAATATTTTTTCATCGATGATTCTTCAGCCGGCATTTCCAATTTCCTAATTGAATAATAAATAACTCGACTGTGTTCGTAAAGAACTGCTAATGTCCACAACAGACTAGACATCGAAAGAAACACATAGCCGAACTCGGCAGCGATACAAGATCCATCAATTGTTGGAAATTGAATATGCATTACAATGAATGAATACATCAGTAATGTTATACACAACGAATACACAGTTCTGTTGGGTAGGTTTTGCAGACTTCGCTTATTAGAATTGAGTATTATGCATAAAATATAGAATACCACCGAAACAGAGTACGATATAAATAGGGCAATATTCAAAAAGGTCAAATCACTAGGCACTTCACCTCCACAAACGTAGATTACCCCTTTCCTATCAGTCAGATTTACATATTCGTTCGGAAGGAATTTATTTGAAGGATGGTACAATGGCGACGAAGACACGTGAACATTTCCATTTTCGCCATACGCGAAGTTGACTCCTTCGAAGAGAAATGCATCGTATATGCAAAAATGACCAAGCTCGCTTCCATACGCGCAATATAGATCTTCTCTAAATGGTAATTCCGGACAGTACCTTATCGGATCAATATCGCAGTATTTGTCCGCAGCGTATGATGTAGAATCACTTAACACGCTGTCGAGTGATTTCCCAGTGCAGTAATTTTCCGGTTTCAATTTATCCTCTTTAATGAGCCTAGATGTATCACCGACACAAAGTGCGTTTGAATACTCGTTCCGAATTGATTCCGTTAACAAGAATTTGAAATTACCAAAAAAACTTAATCCGCATTGTTCAATGGTAGCGTAAAGCATCAACGGGACTCCGAATTCGAATCCGTCCACGTAATTACACAAGGCGCAGTACATATTCCAATATACGGTATTTTTTGCGGTACTTATCACTGGTAATGTTAGGAACTGATTCTGCAATTTATTCTCATCCGAGGGCCATTCTTCACATTTTCGTTTGATGGCTTCGTTTTTCATGTAGCTAGAGTCGCATTTCTTCAACATATTAACACCTTTGGTCGTGCATTTGTTTTTGTTGCAATTATCAATATTGGTGACGACCTGCTCGCAAACGAATTTCGTTTCGGTTTTGTTCGCATTTTCGGATTCACCATGCACCGGAACCGGTTCGAAAATCAACGAAAATGTAATCAAACTCGAAATTAAAGCGATTATCACTCGATGGGCCATCTTCAAGCTAAAAGAAGGTGCCTAGATTATGCCGATTACACGTATTCTAACGAAACATTAACGATAACTTTTCAGAAATAACCTCTTGTAAAACGATACACGAAAAAAGTAACATTAAGAAGAACACTCAGATCGGCAATTGAAGATAAAGTGCCATTGTAATTTAGCGCGAATTGAAATGAGAATAACAATCTGGGCCAACCACCCACACCTTCGTAATCTAATCACATAATTTCCCATAAAACTGAAAAATATGAGGAAATAAATAGTGTTTTAAAAAAATTCATTATCACATTTTTATTAAATTGGCAATAGCACAGCAGCATTATCTTCTGATTTGTAGGCAGCCAAAAAAAAAATTAACAACGCCACATTTTTCATAGGAAAATTTTAAAAAAAATTGAAATTGGAAAAGCTGACGTCACATATTCCAACACTGTTACTAATTTCATCCAAAATAAACTTTTTTTCGATGATTTGAAGGTTTTTGTATCATGTTTGAATTTTTTCATTTTTTTTATTACTATGTACCTTTTTGACTATTCACTTCTTTTTCACTATTTTCCGCTACTTTCACTACCTGTTAGATACCCTAGCTGGCTCTTCACATTGCAATTAAAAAAAATCCTGTCATTGATATCATCTAGATAATATCTGGTCCGTTGTCAAGAAACCGGGAAACCAAAAAAATATTGCCCACATTCTTTCCGACGAGATTCTGAAATACAGAAAAAAGACCAATCTTATTTTTTTCGACTAAAAGTTTAGGGAAGTTTAGTGCAAGTTCAATGTCTGAAAGTGTCAGAAATTTTTCAAGCCCTAAAGTGTCACATCATTTTTTCCAGAGCTCATTAAAAGTCAGAGAGAAAAATGTCAAGGCTCGTACCTACGCACTCAATTTTCATTAAAAAAAAAATAAAAAATAAAAAAAATAGGGTGTCTAACAAAAAAAAAAACATGACTTTTTCATAACTTTTTCACATTTTTACCGCATGAAAATACCCTTCCTCCACCAAAAAAAAAAAAAAAACACTTGAAACTTCGAGGAAATTTTTGATTTTTTTTCATTTTACTTCTGGGCTTTTAAAAATTTTCAATTGTGTTTCCAGCAAAATTCATGACGTTTTCATGACCATTAGACATCCTGAAAAGGTAGGTAACTTTACATTAAAAATTAAATAATCTCAAAAAAGTGACAAAACGTGAGCAAAACTATTTCAATGCAGGAAAAATGGCTCAAAAAACAGTCATTCAATTCTAAAATGTGGGGCTATTCAGCAACTTTTCAGTAAAAAATGACTTTTTTTGATTGAAAAAAAAGAAATTTTTCCCAATTTAAAACAAAAATATAAAATTTATGCAATAAAAAACGAGACTTTTGACAATTTTAGCAAACCTAAGGGACTTTTAGCAATTTTTGACAAAACACGAGACTTCTGGATAATTTTTGAAAAAAAGGACGCGCTTGTTGAAATTTTTGAAAAAAATTATTTTTTAGGGATTTTTTTCAGAGCTTATTTAAAGCCAGATAATGTCATGGCCCGTACACAATTTTCATTTAAAAAAAATAAATAAAAAATAATGTGTCTAAAAAAACTCTTTTTAGACAAAAAACCATGACTTCTTCATAAATTTTTCATGACCTATCTTTCACATTTTTACCGCATGAAAATACCCCCTCCCTTCCCCCTCCCCCACCCAAAAAATTGAAACTGCGAAGACCATTTTTTCAAATTTGTAGGCAAATCGGTATTACAATGTTTTGATTTTTTTGATTTTTCGAACAAATTTTTGATTTTTTTTTCATTTTACTTACTTACTGGCGTTTGAAAAAATTTCAATTGATGTTTCGAGGAAAATTCATGACGTTTTCATGACTTTCATGACCGTTAGACAACCTGAAAAAGTAGGTAACTTTGGAGTAGAAATAGAAAATTCTCAAAAAAAAGACAAATCGTGAGCAAAACCATTTCAAAGCAGGAAAAATGGCCCAAAAAACAGCCGTTCAATTCCAAAAAGTGAGGCTATTCAACAACTTTTCAGTAAAAAAAACTTTTCTTGATTAAATAAAAAAGAAACAGGTACAAAATTTTCACAAAAATCGAGACTTTTGACAATAATTTTAGCAAACCAAAGGGTCGATTTTTAGCAATTTTTGGCAAAAAACGTACTTTTGGACAATTTTTGAAAAAATACGCTTTTTGACATTTTTGAAAAGAAATTTTTTTTAGGAATTTTGTTGAAAAGCGAGCCGAATAACTTTGCAATCATAGCAAAAAAAACGTGACAGATTTTTTGGCAAAAAAATTGTAAAAAAAACGTGACAGATTTTTTGGCAAAAAAATTGTAAAAAAAACGTGACAGATTTTTTGGCAAAAAAATTGTTTGTCAACTTTTGAAAATGGAAGAATTTTTTTAAATTTTTTGCACAAAGCAGGACTTTTTGGCAATTATTGACAAAAAAGTACACTTTTTTTAACCATTTCTGGAAATTTTTGTAAGAATGCAGAGCTGACTATTTCAGCACAAAGCAGAACTTTTTAGCTGTAATTGGCAAAAAAAATCATCAAAAAAGAGACTTCTTGCATTTCAAATCTTGTTCATAGTAAAAACTACATAAAACAAAACTTTTGGGTAATTTTTTGAAAAAAAAGTAAAATTTTTCAAAAATTTTGCTAAAAATTCAGAATTTTTGTTAATTTATAAGCCAAAAGCAAGATTTTAATGCTGACAAAAATGCTAAATAATGCAAAAAATTATACTTTTTCAGAATCTAAATGGAAAAATCGAGACTTCTTGGCAATTTCCGAACAAAAAAGCGGAACACTAAGAAAGTAGTGTATCTAAATATGTAGTTGGGAAAGAATAAAACAAAGCATAATTTTGCCAATTTATCATTTATTGATAAATATTACTCGTATTAACATTTTTTATTCATTAAGATGTCTAAAAAAATTAAACAAACTTTTAAAACTTTGTAAAAAAAAAAAATAATGAAAAAATAGTAGGTAACTTTATAGTGACTCTGAATTAAGTATGAAATACTTATTTCATATTATTGAAGCCAAGCATCGAAATTCGAAAGATAGGTACTACATATCATTTCTGAAACTTGGGAAATCTTGGGAAATACCTATTTTGTAATGCAGTAATATCAAGTTTTTGGTATTTATTTCCGCATTCCAAAATATTTCTCCAGTTCCAGAAATGACATCTTTCGATGTTTTAGCTTAATTTAATGTGAAATATTCTAGAAGAAAAAATTTCCAAAACACGAATTTACTCAAAAATAAGCGGTTTGCAAATTTTTAACTGTTCAGTAAGAAGACCCTAGAAGTAGTCTTGGATTTTGATCGCATATCCTCTAGGTCGACACACAATTTCTGAAATACTTATTATAATCTTTTGGAGTCGGGCTATTTTTCCTAAAACAGGCGAGGTAGTGGCGAGAGCGAAAAAACCACAATTTTTTCAAAAATATCCCCTCTGAGTGCGCAATGCCCATCTCCTCTTCAGGGGCATGGGGGCACCTGCGAAACTAAAAATTTTTTCTCAAGACTTTCATCGAATTTGGTCAACATCCTACGACTTTTTTCATCACGATCTGCACTAAGTAGAACCTAAATACTTAGTAAATGATCAATTTTAAATTTTCAAAAGTCAACTTTACATGGATCAGCATCACAAAAATTTTAGACAAGTCCTCCCTCCCTCCCTCCCCCACGGAAAAAATATTCCCACGCCAATAATTTTTGATAAACATCACTTAACGCACCCAAGTTCCGGTTCCGCTGACTTTATTTTATTCCCTCGAAAACATGGAAACATCATCCCCCTCGTATTCGTTGATTTCGATATTCTCTGTCGATGGAGTTTTTCTGGAAATACGCGTCATCGCTAGAATATTTTTCAACGTATTTTTCTTATAATAGAACGTGCAAAAAATCAAAACACCCATACAACCGTCAAATACCTCGAACACATAAAAAAGCAAACCCCCAATATCGGGTTCTGACATTTCACCGACTAAATTGATCACAAAATGAACAGATATTATTACGCATATTAATGAAGTTTTCTTGAACATAACCGAATAGTTCCGTCCGTTAGATCTAAAAGTATTCTGCCATGATAAATAAATTATTGCTAAAATAATGCCTAAACATCCCATTGCGAGAATTTTTCCACCCAGCGACACCAGAATGTATTGAGTTGCAAATAACAGATCAGCATTTGGATATGATTTCTCATCAAATCCGCAAAAAGTAAGCGTTAACCCTTCAACTTCGGGGCAAGATGATGATTTTTCACCTGCACCGCCTATTGCTATAAAAAACAACGCAAAAATAGTAGGAATTGCGGGTAAAATCCAACACAGCAGGCAATAAATCGAGTACTTTATCAAATGAAGATCGGTAGACAGTTCAACTTTCCGGATTAGAAAATAAATAACGCAACTATATTCGAAAAAAACCACCAAGTTCCATAAAATACTCGATAATGCGATAGATATATACATGAAATCAGTAGCGATACATAATCCACTGAATGTTGGAAGCTGATGATTCAAACGAAGAAACGAATACACCAGTTGAGTAACACAAAACGAATACAGCGTTCTGTTGGGTAAATTTTTCAAACACTGTTTGTTCGAATTAAGTGTTACGAATAGCACATAAAATAATATTGAAACACAGTGCAAAAAAATTGCTACAATTTCCAAAGGATGAAATCGATTTGTTTCTCGTGTACAAAGGTAGAGTAGCCCTTCAGTCACATTGGAATATTCGCTCCGAAGAAATGTACGTCTATAGTGGGGTACATAAATTTTACCATTTTCACCATAAGCGAAATTTATTCCTTCAAATAGAAAGTAATCCTCTTGGCAAGTTTTGCTGTATTCGCTTCCAGCCTTCCATACGTACAACGTAGATCATTCCTGAATGGTAATTCCGGGCAGATCACTGATGAATTGATATCGCAGTTGTCGTAGATTAAATTATTCGACTCGGTTGAACTGAATGTTTTATCACAGAAATAATTGGATTTCAATAAGTCGGTTTGAATGATTTTCGAAGCGTTGCCGTAACAATATGAATTCGCACGTTTACTGATGTGCGATTTTTCCAAATATAAATTAAAATTGAGAAACTCAGCTAGTCCGCAGCTTTCTATCGTGACGAAATGCAATAATGAATCCTCAAATTCGAATTCGTCGTCGAAATTGCACAAGGCACAGTACATATTCCAATAAGCGATACCTTTTTCGGCATTTATAACTGGTAATGTTAGAAACTGATTCTGCAATGTGATTTTATCAATGGGCCATGCTTCACATTTTTGCTTAATGCTTCTGTCATTCACGTAGCTCGCGTTACATTTCTTCCGCATTTTAACACCTTTGGTCGGGCAATAGTCTTTTTCACAATGGTCGATGTTGGTGATGACCTTCTCGCAAAAGAATCCGTCATAGGCATCGACATCGCCTTCGATATTGTCTTCGCAATGGACTCGTTCGATAATTAACAAAAATGTTATAACAGTCGCAATAAATTCAACTCGATAGGGCATCTTCGAACTATGTACGATTACGATATGGGAATATTTCAACGAAACGTAAACAAAAACTTTTTACAAATTCATAAAAAAAAGGTTATTAAAAAAATTGATATATTCAACAACACCTTTAAGAATGATACACGAAAATCTTTAGGAGAACAGTACAGCGGTTTGCAAAAAATAATGAAATTGCAATTGATTCGATCACATTGTAGGTATACATACGATGATACGAGCACATCTTTTCACAAGATTGTAATGTTATCGAATTACTTTTCATTATGCGTAAATACTGATAAAACATGATAGTTACGTGATTGACCAATTAGTGTTGTTTTTTCATATTTTTATCGTTTATAATTGTGTAGTCCGCGACTACATACAGTATTTCGGAGTAGAAATACATCGTCCTACTAATTTGAGATAATGTAGGTAATCGGTGCAAATGCAGGCATCCAAACAAAATTTTTTTTTAAAAAAGGTAAGTAACCAAAAAATTTCAGTTTTACAAATATTTTCATTAATATTCGTGCACGAAAATTGAAAGCAAAAAATTAACACGGAGGAAGGTAGAAACTTTTATATGTACCACGAGAAAAATTTGATACAACAATCGAAAAATTATATCCAGAGATGGGCCGAATGAGGGGGTGTGGGGAAGGTGAGAAAAATTTAGGTGAAAAGTTGGGAAGGTTGAGAGACATTTTGCAAGCATGGAAAATCAAAGAATTACCAAAAACCATGGGTTTTTACTTCTTGAATTATAAATTTTTTCAAGTTTTCGACCTCGCTTCCTTCGGGCCGGATCATTTCCTTTTCCTTTCTCCGACCAAATTTAGAGATTGGAAAAATTTACTTTTTAGCACATTAGCTACAAATAATATTTTTTTACTTGAAATTTTCCAAATTTTTGCCAAAATTTGTTATCTTTGAAAAATTAGTGTACAAAAATTATGCCTTGAAAAAAATTGAATTACAAATTATAAAAAAACGTAAGAAGGTGAGCGTTTAATTTGACTAACAATAGTACATAAAATGTACCGATGAAAACCATCATTGGAATTACCTACGTGATTCTTGGTATGCAAAATAAGTGGACAAGGATTAGGATAGCCTTGTCAGCTTCCCCATATACATATGTATGTACCTACATTTAAAACTATCTAATTGAACTTCATATAGCACTCACCGGAATGAAGTGAACTCAAATGGATGACAGCAATGTCTGCAGTGAAACAACGAAATCTGAAAATAAAAACAAGAATCGTCAAAAATATTTCAAATAGGCATCGTACCTAACATTATTACCTAATTTACATATTCCGGGTGTCCACTCATTTCTGGAAATGATTTTCCCTGACTTTTCCAGGTTTTCCGGACGAATTTTTCCATTTTTCCAGACTATTTTTTTCAATTTTCTATGCTTACCCCATACTTTGGTTAAAGAAAAAAAAATTTTTTTGGGGGGTGTATTTTTTTTTATAAGCTTCTCTTCGAACTTGATACTTCTTCGGATATAAAAAAAGCTCAACTTTGATTATTAACTTTTTAAATTAAAAATCAATAAATAAATGAATAAAACATGCATCAAGTTTGGCCAATTGATTACAATGATATTCATAATGACTTTTGAAAATGTTTCTTTTCTTTTATGGTTTATAGGAGGCATCAAAATGTGAAATTTGGTCATCTTAAAATTGAGAAACAAATTGGCCCGAGCGAAGCGAGAACTTTTGAAAATTTTCATTTCTAGATGCCTAAAAACGAGGTTTTTTTAAATGAGAAGAGTTTATTTTTTGATTTTTCAAATTTTAATATTGGAATGATGTTTTTTTGAAGGAAGTTAACTACTTTTGAAAAAAAAGAGAACAAGGTCGAGCGAAGCGAGGGCGAAAGCTTCTGAAAATTTGCATTTCGAAAGGCATAAAAACGAGGTTTTTTTATGTGAAAACGAGTAGGTTTTTTTTGACTTTTAAAATTTTAGAATTTGAATAATGCTGTTTTAAAGGAACTTGATTTTGAAAAAGAAAACAGAACAGGCCCAAGTGAGGGCGAAAGCTCTTGTAAATTTGTATTTCGAAATGCATAAAAACGATGTTTTTTTTTTCGTGAGTTTATTTTTTGGCTTTAAAACTTTGATTTTTATTATCTAGAAATGCTCATCTGGCCGTTTAAAAAGAAAAAAAAACAAGCTTTTAAAAATTTGTGATTCGAGAAGTAAAAAATTACGTTTTCCTTTCATAACAGGTCCTTATCTGAAATTTGCAATTGATCGTTTTTTCAAAATTCCAGGGATTTTGCGTGAAAATTACGAAATTCCCTGACTTTTCCAGACCGACCAAATTCCCTGACTTTTCCAGGTTTTCCAGGCTTGCGGACACCCTGATTCTAATTTTGCATATTGAATGTTGAGTTGTTGACCATACATTTTGAGCCTTCGCTCATTATAAAACACTGTAAACATCATAAAAATGTGAGTTCGCGCAAGATTTTTGAAAATTTTCATATCTTTAAAATTAACTAAGTTTTTAAAAATCTGAAAATTCAGTGCTTATACTCAATTTTTTGCAAAAAAAAAGTAAGTAACTTTGATAACCAAAAAAGTTTGAAAAAGTAACTAAGAAAGTGACAAAACGCGAGCAAAACATTTTAATGTAGAAAAAAAAACGCAAAAAAGACATAATATGTATTACAAAAGTGTTGTGGTTTTTATTTTTTAAAAGTTGAACTACCTATTTTAAAAATTTTTAGTGAAAAAGCGAGTCTTTTAGACCATTTATTTGGTTTAAAAAAAGTAAAGATTTTTGCAATTTCTGCCAAAAAACCAATTTAAAAAAAATAAAACAGGACTGACAATTTTATCAAAAATAAATGGTTTTCTGTCAATTTCTGGCAAAAAACGAAACTTTCGGGCAATTTTTGAAAAAAATAGAAGGCTTTAAAATTTTTTGCAAAAAGCGAGGCTTCAACAATTTCTCGAATTATTGGCAAAAAAGTAAAAATTTGACAATTTTAGTAAAAATTGGTAATTTTTGGAAATCCTTGACCAAAAAAAAAATTTAATTTTGTAACTTTTTTTGAAAAGTAACTCTTTTTTGGTGATTTTTGTCAATTTTAAGCCCAGGTAACAGCAGCTAAAAAGCTAAACATTTTTGGCGATAAGCAAACCTTGATGACAATTTTTGGAAGTTTTCGCGAAAACTCGAAAATTTTGGACATTATTTTAGCAAGAAACATTTTTTCAGATCACCCTATTGTTCAAAATATTCACAAAATTCTGCTAGATCTCCAAAATTCAAACCACACCATCCACCTTATGTATACTCCTAGTCATGTCGGCATTGAAGGAAATGAAATTGTTGACAATTATGCAAAATCAGCCACTATCCCCCCTCCCTTCACCATTTTCACCCCTGACGATATAAAATCCTTCTTCAAACAAAATACTCACTCTAAATGGCAAAATTTCTGGTCATCACAGACATCAAACAAACTCTTTCAACACAAAAAAACAATCCACCCCTGGAAAAACCTTGACCACCTAAACAGAAGAGAAGAAATAATTATAACCCGTCTAAGAATGCCTCGCGAGGGCACAGGTTGTTGTCGCTAGAGGTAGTCTCTAGGTAGTAGCTCGGATCATCAAGAGGAGCCAGTCCCCGAGGACAGATGAGAAGGCGAAGACAACACCAGGGGTATTCTGCGCGTCCACGTCGTGCGGGGTGGTAACATGTTGCTGTTCGATGGACTCGGAATCGATAAACATGGCCAAAGCAGAATTCTCCAGTTGGTGGAACGACGGGGAGGAGTGGCAAGCTGAAGGCCAAACCTCCACATAAATACCGGATTACAAACAAGAATGCATAACAGCTGCAGAACACCAACAACTCACTTGTTCCAGCCCCAGGGAAGCTCAAGGGCTTCAGAGTGAGAAGGCGAATACCAGCGCCTAAAAACTGGCACATTCAGCTAAGGGAGCAAACCCCAACAGAAAACCATGGTGGAAGGCAACGGGAAACCAACACCATTATATCTCCCTAGAATTATATGGACATCAATTCAGCAATGGCCCTAAGTCTCCGTCAGGCTGATCCTCATCCGCCAAGGCAGCCGGATAGGGTGCTAAGAATACGCGGAGTTAAAACAAGGCGGAACAACATCAACGTCGCAACCTGGAACGTACGAACCTTGTATAAAATTGGACAACTTGCCAATGTAATCAAGGAAGCCAGGAGATTAAAAATCGATGTAACAAATGGGATTCAAGATCAACGGCAAGAGAATAAATGAAATAAGCTATGCAGACGACAAAGTGATCCTTGCTGAAACAGAAGCGCAGATGCAGAAAATGATCAACCAAATCAACAGTGCTGGATTAAAATATGGAATGAAGATAAATGCAGGCAAGACCAAGGTGATGAGATTTACAAAAGGAGACTTCAAGGAGGTCAAAATCAACATTGGAACTCAAGAAATTGAAAATGTAAATCAGTTCAGATACCTTGGAGCACTGATAAATAATGATGGTAGAGATCATAAAGAAATTAAATCACGGATTGGAATGGCAAAAAGCGCTTTTAACAACCTAGCCAATGTGCTGGGAAATCGAACGATGAGTCTAGCTCTGAGAAAGAGAATTATGCGATGCTACGTATGGACCGTTCTGAAGTATTCCTGTGAAACATGGACCATGAGTGCAGAATGCGAGAAGAAAATATCTGCTTTTGAGATGTGGTGCTATCGAAGGCTACTACGGATCTCATGGAAGGACTTCATCACCAACCAGGAAGTATTAGCAAGAATAGGAGAGGAGCGGAAAGTCGTAGTAGACGATATAAAGAACAGAAAGCTAAAGTATCTAGCTCATAAAATACGAGAAAACGGTATTTTCATGCTAGCGGTACAGGGGAAAATTCAAGGAAGAACTACAAGAGGGAGGAAACGATCGGAGATGTTAACAACAAACTCACCGGCCAACTCTCCCTGTAAGACCCTGAAAGAAACTATCAGATACGCTAGAAACCGGCTGATATAGATGGAAGTATACGCTATCTCCTGTAAAGGAGCGCGACTACGACGACGACGACGACGTCTAAGAATAGGTCACTCTAAAATCACACACAATCATCTCTATCAAAAAATTCCGAAACCCCCCTGTCAATTCTGTGAAAATGAACCTATATCCATCCAACATTTACTATTCACCTGTCCTAAATTACAGCAAACAAGACTATCTCTCCAAATAGACCCAAATTCAATGACCATTCCAGATAACCCTTCTGAAATCCAAAAATTTATAACCCTACTTAAAAGCACCAACCTAATAAACCAAATCTAAACCCTTCTAGCCACGGGTGTAATAATCGTGCAATTATAAACACCCAAAAAAAAAAAAAAAAAAAAAAAAAGAATGGCAATTTTAGCAGAAATCAGGAATTTTTGGCAATCAACAAAAAAATTGTGCTTTTTAACGAGGGACTTTGGAACTTGGGTAATTCTTGGGAGAGAAATGAGTGCTTTTTGCGAAAAAAAGTAAAATTTTTCGCAATTTTTGGCAGAAAGGTAGACTTTGACAATTTTAGCAAAATGCTGAAAGTGAAAATGCACTGTAGCCAGTTGTAAAAGAATAAAAAAGTGTATGATTTTGCAAATTATTCGTCTTAATTGATACAGCATTTTAATTTTTCATGAATCAAGCAAAAACATCGAAAGATATGGTTTTCGAAACTGGGAAAATATTTTGGAAAACAGTGGTCTGGTGTCATTTTTTTGGTCATTATTGCACATTTCAAAAAAAAAAAATCAAAAAAAATAGCCAACAACTTACAAAACGTATCTCAACATAATTATTAATGTTTTTTGTTTTTTGAAATTTAGGGTACGAATAATCACCAGAAAATTGGCACCAACTGCATTCCAAACTACTTCCCCATGTTTCAAAATCAAACCTCATATCTTTCCATGTCTTAGCACAATTCAAGCTTCGAAGAATTTGGCCAAAATCTTTCGCTTTTTCCCACTCTTTTGAAGAAATGATTCTCGCTGACTTTTCTCGGGTTTTCAGGCCACTTTTTCTAATTTTCCCGACCTTCCAAATAGGTATCAACCATAATCGGGGGGAGGTGGAGTAGTTTTACTTAATATTCCTTTAGAATGATAACAAACATTTTCCAGCCAAGCAAGGAATTTTTTCACAAATAGTGGAGTAAATTTTGAAGTTTTACACACAAAATTACCGATAATTTATATGTATGTACCTACATAAAATTCCCCGATTTTGAAATGAAAAGTTATAAATTTTTCTGACAATTCCATGATTTTTTCAGAAGAGCGAAAAGACACCTGCTTGAGTCCCCGACAAATTTTTGCATATTCTGATGTTTTGGATTTTGGAAAAATTTCATAAATATAGGGGATCTCTATAAGAAATTCAACACTTACGAATTCAAATTATTCTCCAATTTTTCAAAACTACTCGTAGTTTCTACATAAGTTGACGCGTTGGCTTCAGACAAACCCCATTTTCATCGAAAAGTTTTTCGGTAGCAGTGGAATAAAATAGAGAGTCAAGTTTTGAAACGCATCAAACCATTTTTCTTTTTTTTTTGGGGGGGGAGGGGGTGGAAAACCTCCTTGAATTTTGAACGGGGAAAATGGCTTTGTGCGTCCCTGATTCAGCCAGGTCCAGGACCAGAATTACAATAAGTGAATAAGTAAACTCTGATGCTCGCATACCATCGAAAATTGAAGTGAAACATTTATTTTAATCACATCCCCCCCCTCAAATACCCATTATACTTCAAATTTTTCTTTCGACTACACAATTTTCAAAGTTTCTCCCCATTTATCTTGTAAAATGAGATGAAACACATTCAGGATCAGGATTGATCCAGATACCGCTCGATAGATTCCACTTTTATCAAGGTGCTTCAACTTGACAAAACAGAAGATCAATCAAGATCAAACTAGTTCTCTATCTATCTAACCCTATTTTACGTAAAATCTTCGCGAAAGAAATTTCCATCAACGAATACGACATCGAACCATCAATTATTATTATCGAAGAATCTTCTAGACCATTCATTTTATTAAATAGACAACAATATCACATTATTGTTTGCAGTCACTCGTGTATAAAAAGATGATATAAGCTCATTATTTCGAACAATATTATTGCACCAATATTGCACAATAGTTCGATAGCCGAGCCGACCGACGACACGGCTACTCAAAAAGCTCGAATGTAAACAGATGATAAGGATGATTCTGGGAATAGGTGTGTTGTGTATCTTGACTATGGGCTTAATACTCAATGATATTCAATTCACGATACGTGAACGTCAAACCGAACACAGAGCTAATGCACATGTATGTATTACGAGTAGTACAACATGCCATGCCACAGACATACATTTTAACGACTGGGTAATGTACTTATCAGAGTCCTGCACGGTATAGTTGATTCAACTAGTTATCTGTGGGAGTATTCGAATAATCTAAACTATGAGTTGTCAACTAGATAACTATTGACAGCGCGCGCATCAAATAGTTACCAACTACTCCCAACTCCGGTTACTTTGTACGGTATGGTTAACTAGCTAGTTGATCCAACTATTTCTCGTTGTGTTAGGAGTACATAGGCAAGGGGTGACGAGCATACCTATTTCCGATAAGATTTCGGATAAATATGCTATAGGTAGGGATAATTCAACTAGTTGGAATAGTTATTCCAACTAGTTGAATAGTTATCTGAATAACCATCTGATGATTAAGTTAGTTATCTGCGCGTCAACTATAACAACGCATCGTTAGACAGGTTGACTATTGCCTGCGATGAGTCACCTCTATAGTTAACCGGAGTTAGCGTTGCCAACCAACTAGTTATAACTATTAACTATACCGTGCAGGACTCTGGTACTTATAGCTTAAGGGTATTCTTTACACCTTTATCACTAAGTGTGGTTTCTGGTTGCATACCAGTTTTTCCTTAACATATATGTTTACATTTGGTGATTTACCTCGCGAACGACCATAATTCACGAACTGCAGAGGTGCATTTCTTCTTTCTATTCATTCACGATCAGACAAAAGCGCATACTACACAACCTTTTCTTAACAATACCCACACCCTTCACCCCGCACTTGCGTAGTTTTTTAAACTGTCTAAGCTGGTTGTTGTACTACAGTATACTAGGGTTGGTGTGATACATTCGAGAGTGACTTTTACATTACTGTACACCCTACCCCTACCTTCACCCTGCTGTGTATTTTTATTCCTAGCCCTATTACCTACCTATATTTCTCTCAGTCTGTTTTTTTTTCTCGCAAGTCTTATTTTATTACCTAAGCTGAAGTATCAAAAGAAGAGAGGACATACTCATGTGAACAGTGAAAGTGAAATATTGAATTTTTGAGGGTGATTCTGATGGGGTTTTTCACACTGATCTCAAGAAAAATGATAAAAAAATTCCACTTCATAAACATTTTCCGCAAAAACAATTTTTTTCCATTGTTCGTCGTTTTTAAGGGTGAAAATGGACGTTCTAGTCGAACTAAACACCCTACAAAAAAATTATTCCAGTATAGCACGTTTATTTTTTTTTTTGATAGGAACCTTAGTTCTTACTCTAGATTTGTGCTTAAAGTTTAAATGTTCTACTTTCATCTATTATTTTTTTCGTAGGATGCTTGGTTGATCCAGAAAAAAAATATTTTTACTGTCAAAAAAGATAAAAAAATACGAAAAATTTTCAACCAAAAATTGATTCGCGGAAAAGTTTTACATAATGGAAAAAGTAGCTCCATTTTTGAAATCAAAAAACACTTAGGTAAAAGATCGTTCATTTCACAAGTCAAAATTGAGCATTTTATATTTTTCCGAAATTATCTGAAAAGTGAAACATGGCTCAATATTTTTTTTTTTAGAAGATAAGGGGCTTGTCCAAAATGGCGTTTTAAACTTATTTTATGATTTTCAACAATAGTCAAATTTGAAGGGGCTATAGGCGCTCTGGAGAGAGCTAGATGAGTATAGCAAAAAATCTGACGTCATATTCGTGCTCAGCGGTATCGAATCATAAGAAAACGACATCCTATTCATTGATACTTAGTTATTTCCCCCAAAATTCCCATTTTACCCCAACCCCCCTACGACACATTTTTACGCCATTTTGAGGGGTAAATATGAGAGGAGGTGGCTGGAAATTTTTGTGAGGGTACCTCCTAAGGATGTCCACAACATACTGAAAAATTTTCAAAATCGGTTTGAATCGGGCTGAGAAAAGTGCTATTGAAATTTCAGAAAATGGGGGTTCCTCAAAAAGGGGAGGGGGTGTGGATCTGAAATTTTTCATGTGGAAGTGTCTCAATGGTACTCACCTTCCATGCTAATATCAACTCGAACAAGCAAAATTATAGAATATGATTTCCCACCATGTAGAAAGTGGTCAATTTTTTGCATGCAGGTTGTAAGTATTGTTTGAGACATTCTAAGAAAAAAAAATGATAAATTTATTGAAGTGATTTTTTTCCTAAGTTGAGATCAGAAAAACTGAATTCAGTCTTTTGCCCTCGCATCGCTCAGGCCAATTTGGTTTTTTTTTCTGCAGAGTTTCAATTTCAAAAAACCTTGATTGAATTTGAAAAATGTTGAAATCAGAAAAATAGAATAGAATTAGTTGTATAGTTTTCGACAAAATTTGTCTGGCTGTTGGAGTGTTGGGGAAGCTGAAGAAGGGAGAGTTGGGATAACAAAGGGGAAATATTGATACTGAAAATTATCCTGGTTGTGTAGCTCCAAAAAATCCTTAAAATAATCCCTGCATAACTCATCACCATTTCAAATGCATTTGTGGGTAGAAGGTTCATAGTACCTCTACCTACCTATTTATATTAATCAATGAAACAAAATTTTACGAACAAATTGTTTTCCTATAAGTACTTTTTATATGACCAGCTAACCAGCTTTGTGTTCTATTGCAATTGAATGTTCTTTTTAGACGTGCCAATTTTCCTCAAAGAGGGAATTTTTCAAAATATGCATTGTGATTTTTTACTTCTACCACTACCCCCACCTCTTTTCGAAAATAACTGCACCAGTTCTGAAAGATAGTATACTTGAGATTCTGTGTCGTGTCGATCAAGGATCAAGGTCGTCATTGCCCTAAAAATCCAAGACCTCTTTTGGAGTTCTACTGAGTGGTTAAAAATTCTAAAATCGCTTATTTTTGGAGTTTTGGGTAAATTAGAAAAAGGCGAGAAATTGATATAGGTGGTTAAAAAGCAAGAAAATTTCCAAAAAATTCACATAAAAAATCTCTAAACAATTGAAGCATACGTTTCCAAAATGCACTAAGTCCATTTTCAAAGATTCTGAGGTTGCAAGGCTATCTAGCTTGAAGTTTCGGCCCAAAATGGCTGATTTCTACGTATGTTTCCAAATTGTACTAATTGTAAGTACATACCATGAATTTCTTATCAATATTTTTTTGGACTTGGTGCGTTTTGGAAACGTATGCTTCAAAGTTATCCCACCAATTTTGAAAAATTTGAAATGAAAAAAATTGAATCCTTTTATTAAAATTGATGTACTTTTTGAATTACAAATTTTTCAAAACTTTTGCCCTTGCTTCGCTCATGGCTATTCAACATGCTGCCTTCAAAAATCTTAAGAATTCAATAATTGAATTAAAGAATTCTAGAAATACTCCCAATACACGAACCATTTGAAAAGTGTGAATTTTTCATTTTTTCTGAACAGAACCACCAACTTTTCAAAATTTTTGATACTATTGTGCTCCGGTGAAAATGTAAAATAAAACATACAAAATGATCGTTTTTTCGTTTTTTGGAACAATTTTTCGAAAAATGTTCGCTCTCGTTTCGCTTGAGTATTAATTTTACCATAATTTCAATAAAATAATCATTATGAAGGGTTTTCGAGAAATTACCTAAAATTTTGATTTTTCATGTCTAAAAATCTGGTTTTGCTCTCCCCCTCCCACCATAAAAATATAAACTCCCTCTATGATTTCATCTGTAAACGCGCTGATGTCCAGCATGCTTAAAATTGTGATTTTTGTAGGAAAAATCACAATTTTTGGTTAGCAAAATGACATGATGCATCCCCCTGCCCAAATAACATGATTTTGATTTTCATCTTTGAATCAAATTTATTTTATTTTACATATTAGGTAATTTTTTACTCGTTAGGTACTCTGAGTGTTCATTTTCATTAAAATGACTGGTTTTATTATAAAGTTTAAGATTTTGATTTTTCCATCTGAGAATTAAAATTGCTTCCTTGCTTCAACGAATATGTTTGAAAGCGAGAAAACAGCACGAAAAAGGCAAGAAAAAAGCGAGAAATTTGCTTTTTTGGTTTCAATAGGCACTCTGGAAAGTGGAAAGATATAATTTCTGAAACTGGGGGAATATTTTAGAATTCAGTTGTGTCAATTTTTTGGTCATTATTGCCAATTTCATAAACTCGAAAAATGATTACATATAAGTTTTTGGCAATTTTTCATTTAAGTTAAATACTTACTAAACATTAGAAACTAGTACTCAAATACGTAATTTCAACTATGTAATTGATCGAAATAAAATGGAATTTTACTAAGTGGTACTAGGTACACAGACACACTATAACACACGCATATGTATCAAAAAAATTTCCTGGGCGAAACTCGAGTATGTACTTACTAATGTACTTATTATTAAAAAAAAAAAAAACCAAACAAGCCTACACGTAAAGTGAGAGCTAAAGGCTAAATCTTTTATAAATTGATAATTCAAGAAGTAAAAACATTATTTTTGACGATTAGAAAAGTCTATTTTTCAAACTTTGTTATTTTAAAAAATTTGAACAAGCTTCTGAAATTTCATAATTCAAGAATTGAAACGAAATTTTGATAATAGGAAAAAAATCCATTTTTTCTCGATGTTGACTGTTGAGTAAATATTAAGCTACGTTTTTTGTTCATTTTGTATTTTTGAAAAAGAAAATTATCCATCCATTTTTGGTTTTATTCAAATTTTACCCCCTCCCCCACCAAATTTTCCACTCCTAGGCGGCCGTCTTGTCTTGCCTATTGAACTAGAAAATCAAATCGACATCAACACCCAGTAATAATAACCTCAGAAGAAGCGAAGTCGGAAGAACTAAAACCGGTTTAATAATATTTTAAATACCCCAAATCTGTGAAGAACGAAACTACCCTTCTTCATAACGTTCAACACCCAAGCACTCCCTCTATATTTTTTTGGCTGAACTGTTACTTGGAATGTCACATGTCCCGCCACCCGCTTCCATCCATCAGAGTACTGAACTTTTTCGTCTAATTACTCCGTAAAGGCCCTAGGCAGATAAGTATGGTCGAGCGGCCCCCGGGACCTTCAGAGATGAAACTCATGTGGTGTATAGGTACCCCCAAGATAAGTATTTTCCCCAAGTTTTGGACCTCAACTCTGAGTGGTTCTTGAGTAATTCCTCAAAAATCGAAAATCGTTTTTAATTTTTTTCTCAGGATTGACTCGGCCGATTTTTTTCAAACTTGAACCAAAGTGTACGTATACATAAGGGCTTTCCCCAAAAAAATCAACAGCCCCCTCCCCCCACTTTTCCCCCTTCAAAATTTAGATTCAATTTTTTGAGGTCCCCCTTACCCCCCAAGGCCTTTTGGCACACTTTTCGAAAAATATTTTTTAGATGCAGTATTGATCCTAGAACAACATATAATTTACCCAAAATTGTACCTCGGGTGCGCCATAGTCAAATTCGACCAAAACCAACACCCCCTCACCAGTAATAAGGTTAATGTGGTACCTACGCCACTGCTATTGAAGTAATTTCTGGAGTATTGTTTATAATGTTGTAATTTTTAAATGAGAATGATGTTTTTGAGAGTCGTTATTCACAAATTCCCATTTAGGGGCAGCGAAGCACCCCCTCCCCCAAATTTGGGCGAAACTTTCAGAAAGAAACCTGGGGCATGTGACATATCGAATTATATGTTTTTGATAACGCTGAACACGAATATGACGTCAGATTTCTGATTGGACCCCACCCGTGGCCCCCAACACCTCCCCAAATGAGATGAAAATTCAAAAAAAAAGGTTTGTTCGTGCGACACATGAAATAGTATGTTTTTGGCGACGCTGAAACCGAATATGACGTCAGATTTTTGATTGCACTCCGTCCACGGCTCCCAGCACCTTCCCAAGGGGAGTATCCTAAAAACATGGTTTCATTCTGGTGACACATGAAATAGGTAGTACGTTTTCGATATCGCTGAACACGAATATAGCCTTAGTTTTTCAAATTGACGTCATCCATTGCTCCCAGAACCTCCTCCCATGGGTAATTGTCCAAAATTTTTTTGGGGGCCATGGATGGGGTCCAATCAAAAATCTGACGTCATATTCGGTTTCAGCGTCGCCAAAAACATACTATTTCATGTGTCGCACGAACAAACCTTTTTTTTTGAATTTTCATCTCATTTGGGGAGGTGTTGGGGGCCACGGGTGGGGTCCAATCAGAAATCTGACGTCATATTCGTGTTCAGCGTTATCAAAAACATATAATTCGATATGTCACATGCCCCAGGTTTCTTTCTGAAAGTTTCGCCCAAATTTGGGGGAGGGGGTGCTTCGCTGCCCCTAAATGGGAATTTGTGAATAACGACTCTCAAAAACATCATTCTCATTTAAAAATTACAACATTATAAACAATACTCCAGAAATTACTTCAATAGCAGTGGCGTAGGTACCACATTAACCTTATTACTGGTGAGGGGGTGTTGGTTTTGGTCGAATTTGACTATGGCGCACCCGAGGTACAATTTTGGGTAAATTATATGTTGTTCTAGGATCAATACTGCATCTAAAAAATATTTTTCGAAAAGTGTGCCAAAAGGCCTTGGGGGGTAAGGGGGACCTCAAAAAATTGAATCTAAATTTTGAAGGGGGAAAAGTGGGGGGAGGGGGCTGTTGATTTTTTTGGGGAAAGCCCTTATGTATACGTACACTTTGGTTCAAGTTTGAAAAAAATCGGCCGAGTCAATCCTGAGAAAAAAATTAAAAACGATTTTCGATTTTTGAGGAATTACTCAAGAACCACTCAGAGTTGAGGTCCAAAACTTGGGGAAAATACTTATCTTGGGGGTACCTATACACCACATGAGTTTCATCTCTGAAGGTCCCGGGGGCCGCTCGACCATACTTATCTGCCTAGGGCCTTTCAACTTTTTGAAAAAATTTTTTTTACAGTATGGTTCAAAAAAATGAGATCTAGCCGCGTACGTCGCCACATTTTTGATATAACCCTTCAGTTGCCTGCTTGGCTGCTCGCAAGTTACTGCTTTTCAAAGCTTTTTTTTGAGAAAAATAATTGATAATTTCGAAAAATCGCTACGTACGCCGCTAGATAAAAGCATTAACGTCACATTAAAACAAACCCCATTGAAATCGGTTAAAAATTCGCGGAGTAATTAGACGAATAAGTTGAGCATTTTTCCCGAATATAACCTACTGATAACAAGTGTAAAGAATACCCTTAATGTAAATGTACTTGAGAATCCCAAAGCCAGAGCCAGAGCCAGCCGCAGGCCGCAGTCGCAGTCGAGATCGAGCATAAGAGGGGTACAACGTTTACTATGTTGGCGGTTGGGTTGGCAACACTAGCGGGAAGCACTCGTAGTATTATTTTCATCGCTGATTCGTGAATTTCATTTCACGATATTTGTAATCGACTCGACGACGGTCTGCACATAAAGTAAACTTTCGAACGTTATCACTTAGCACGTTGTCGTTGTACCGGTAACATTGTGTGATTCAGTGATAAAAAAAAGCTTCGACTTGACGCGAGCTCGTTTCCAATACGACTTTTTCTCCTTTTCAAAATACTCAGGTAATTATTCGTCAGTGTTTATTTTTTTATCGATAGCTTGGTATTTTTTTCGAAAAATTTCAGCAATTTTTTTTTCAAAGTGTTAAGTTATACGCATTTCAATCGATATATTTTTTTTCGAGTGATAATTCGCGATGAAATTTCGTTAACCTAGCATAGTGATGTGTCCTTGATTTTGTGAAAAAAATAAAACTCGCGAACGTTTCGAATGAATTTTTTGGTACTGTATTTTTTCAATATATTCGGTGTTTTATGGCTGTGTTTTAAAACAGCAATTGAAACTTATCTCGCTCTCGTAAGATTAGAAAAGGAATTATCGAAATTATTAAAACGAGTAGGTATGATGTCGACTTTTACTTACCCTACCCACGAACAGAAAATGTGATTTGGTTGCTATATCTAATTTAAAAAATTACATTTCAAATTTTTCAAACGCTTCGAAACTCGCTAATAAACTAACCAGTCTTCAAGTAAATGCGGTGTTCCATTCATTAGAAGATATTTCAGACGGGCTAGATGAGAGAAAAAAAAATACGTGAAATACTCCGAATACTAATCTGTGTTGGCACGTTTAATTTTTTTTCCTTTTGAAATTTAAATGTACGGGCCCAATAAGTGAAAAAAGTGACCTGAATTTTCGTAAAAATGTTTTCAAGAACTCGTGCCGAATTGAAAATAGGTACCTACCTACTTAAATTAGCCTATTTTTGCTTTTACCATTTTTTCGATTCAGAAAACGAGAAAATTTTATATCGAAGCTAAGCAGACTGATAATTTGTACAATGAAGCCAGTTAAAATAAAATTTCAACTCGTTAAATTCATTTTTTTGCTACTTTAATTTCAATAATTTCTCCAAAAATTATAATTCATTTTTTTTACACCATTCATATCTACCTTATACATATCAAAAAAGAAATGTTGATGTAAAATTATCAAAATGCTCATTACAAGAAGCTGAATCAGCAATCAAATATTTAAAAAAAAAAATTAGTAGAAAAATTTAAAAACAAAATTTTCTCTCTTCCCCCCCCCCTCCTCATCCTCCTCCTCCGAAACACACCAACACCATGCACATGAGAAATTTTCTGTTTAACGATTTTTTTTTTTAGTTTTTCATAAAAATTGATTTTTTTTCTACTGAAAAAATTGGAAAAAGATTAAATTTTTCATCAACAACAATCGATTCACTGTTCAATTTGTATACATTTCAACTCAAGTTTTAAAAAAATCCTAAGATGTTGGATTTCATAGAGAAATTTTCCCTTATTTTTTGATTTTCTCCTATGTTTCTAAAAATGGTACCAAGAGTTACCAAAATTCAAAAAATTTATAGAAATACAATGGCAATATTTTTAATAAGAAATTGTCAATTTTAGCAGCGGAATAAACGCCCCCCTCTTCTCCCAAAATGCAAATAAAAGAAGAATTGATCGACATTTTTTCAGAAATTCTCGATTTACGCTTCAATATTCTTTAAAATAAGCTTATTTTCAAGGAAAAAAATCTTTCACAGTTCTCCAATTCAGGTAGGACCCCCTGTATAAAGCCACAAAAAGTTGGAAAGGAAAAAAGTGACAGTTTTTTTTTCAAAAGTTCAATGTTTGGGCGAAGATTTCTCTAAATATTTGTAATTCTCAATTTCAAGAAATCTCTTGGCCTCCAATTTTTTGAAAATTCAAGTTGAGGTACATATTTAGATTGGAAACAAAAATAAATTAATAGGAAAAAAAGCTTCGTGTGCTCTGTACTGTAGGATCAACATTATTCAAGGGCTCGAGGGCTCATAGGAAGTTTTTCCTGAAAAAGGGAATTACTAGGAGCAATTTTCACACTCGATTCGATCAAACTGTCTAAAAAATGCCGATCTTCGCCAGCTTGATACGAAAATGGGGTATTTGAACTTCAGAAGGCAATTCTGGCAGGATTCTTCGACGATCATTTTAATGAAGAAATAATGAAAAAATTATACCATAAACAATTTCTGCACGAATAAATTTTTTAGTATAAGTACTTACGTTACATTTTTATTTGATTTTTCGCCGTTTTCAAACCATGGGAAAAAAATAACCAACGAGGAAAATTGAAAGATTTAAATTTTTTATCAGCGTAAGTTCTGGGAAACTTGAACATGCAGTTTTCGATAAATATTCGCCCAAAGTGCAAAAGATCAACTACTATCGTTCATCGTACTAAATACATCTGAAACTGAACTTCTTGGAAAACAAGTAGTCGAACTTTATCAGCAAAAAATTTTACGCTACAAAAATTTGTTTCCATGCCAATTTTTTTCGTAAGAATTCTTAATTGGTCAAGAAAAATCGACGTTTGCTGCAAAAAATCATTAAAAATTCGTGGATAAATTCGAAGAAAATCTTACGTGAAAGAAAAAGAATTGAAATAATTTTCAAATTCAACAATTATGTAGGTACAAAAAATTCTTATCTCATATCAGAATTAACATCATCTTCAAAAAGTTTTCTTTCAAAATTCAGACCTTTAAACTGCAAAAATTCAAAATTTTCACGACTCGCCATCAAAACGTACCAATCTGAACCGCATTAATTCACTATCTCACCGTAGAAAATTTGGAATATCATAATTGATAACGTTAGATAATACGTAACTCATATCCTCTGATCACAAACACAGTGGTTGGCAGAATTGTCAACTTCATTATCATGATTATGATGATACAAATAACGCAGAGATGAATCAAAGGGAAGCAAAAAATTACAGCAACCAAAAAATAAACCTAATATTTCTGAATTCAAAATACAATTTTTCATTTTTCGAGCCAATAAATCGATTTTTTTCCACTCAACTGTTCCAGCTGGAATACACAATTTCTACAAATTTCGCTCAAAAAATCACAACTTGAAACAATTTTCGATCGCGAGTCAATTTTTCCAAATTCAAAATCAATTTCTTCAATTTTAAGGAGAAAGCTAGCCCCCCCCACTGCCTCGCCAACTTCAAAGTCAATTTTTTTCAATTTTGAGGAGCGAGCTACCCCCTCTCCCACCTCACCGCCGCACCAACTTCAAAATCGATAATTTCTTCAATTTTGAGAAGCAAGCTAGCCCCCTCCCCCACCTCCTCACCAACTTCAAAATCTATTTTTTCAATTTTGAGGTCCAAGCTACCCCGCCTTCCCCACCTCCTCATCAACTTCAAAATAAATTTCGTCAGTCTCCTCACTCAATTTTGAAAATAAGACGAACTGAGTTTCTAAAAAGAGAATTCAAAGTACGAGTACTTATTTAAGGTCTTCACCCAAAGAACAGTTTTATTTCGTTCGAAAAATAAAGTTTGTTTTTCATCTCGATTCGTACACGAAATTGAAATTAGTCCAACGAAACGAGGATACTTGACTCTTACCGAGTTCAATAACAAAAACATAAAATTTAATTTCAAAAAAAACAAAACTGATAAAATAAGAGCCTCGAAAAAAAAAGATAAATTATCAAGTCCGTAATTAAATTCGATTCGAAAAACATTCCCACATTTAGGACTTACATATTTCAAGATTAATTCGATTCTCGAATTTAAAACACACACGAGGGGAGCCACACCTCGTATTTTTCGTACAGAAAAACTACCTCCCCTCATCATCTGGTTTTTTCCACTTCGTTTTGAGAAAAAAAAATTACACCAAATTTTTCACAATTACGTATACGTACCATGGCCAAATTAGACACGCATCAGATCTTCAAGGTTATTAAAATTCATCTCGAACAAGGAAATTTTTTATCATAATTGCAACACAGCTATACAGCTCTTCGTCCGACACCTCGAGCGGTGCAATTAGTAAAAAATTGTTATTTTTTTTCTTCGATTTTTCGCAAAAGAGGCTCCTCTGTGGGAGCTTTAAAAATCATCGACTCGAAAATGCACAGTGGGAGTGAATCGTGCAGTATCGAATAGTTTCATTATCGTTTCACTACTCGAGCTGTAATTTTAATGGATCATTTATCGAGTGCATCACCCCCCCCCCAACGTAACTCTCAATTTTAATTAATTTCAGTTTTACAAGATGCGTCATCATCAACGATGAATTAATACGACGATACTTGGGCGATAATACATTCGGGATAATTTACCACGATAAATAATATGGGTACTTCTTCACCCTGCTCAATTGTATGTACGAAAAATACCTCAATACTGCCAACACCTACGTGATATGATTCAAATATGTATCTACTGACGCGATGAGTATCGAGCATCGAGCATTTTAAATGTACATAGAAAAACGATACAGAGACGACAGAAGGGTATCGGTGGCCAGCGGTTAAATTAAAATTGAAATCGTCATTAATGGGAAGAGGTTCTCGCAAGGTCAAGCACATAACATAATGAACCAACGCTCGAATAATTTTCGTGTAAATTTTCAATCCCCTTCTCTTTCGTAGAACTCTCCTCCGTCACCCTTAAAAATTTCAATAATTTTGCCAACAACGTTATCTTCGCCCGAAATCGCCATTTTCGTGTGTGTTTTTTTTTTACCTCGAATTCGAATACGAAAAAAAAAATTCCTCGGCTTCTCCCTCTCTGTGTATAGTTTGGTCAATGTATTGGGTTTTTAAATTATGGAATTCTGGCACTCGCCAGCGATTCACAGTCGATAGCGAGAACCCCGGCAGCGACTATAAAACAAGTTTCCTCGAAACAAGAATCCATTACACACCATTACCTATACTGATGTTGGATACTTTTGTTTTTCGGTAATTAGGTTATAAAATAATGGTACAGGTAGGTCTAGGTAGGTAGTTGACGACGATGGAATAAGTGTCACATTACTACGATGGGCGATGTCGTCACACGACTGACTCGTTCTTCTAGTTCTTTTTCGGATCAAAATAGAAATTTTCGGTTTCGAAAACCGAAAACGTGACTTTATCAATTCCACATGTTCGACTTGAGTTATTTCGAGACAGACACAGTACAAAGTTGACTGCCCTGAGATTGCAACATTGAAAAAGAAAAAGGAAATTGGCTATTTCGAGACTGAAAATTTTTTAATTACTATCTAGACGCTCGTTAATGCACCACCTATACCATGGATATTTAACCCAACATTGATAACTTGGGAAAAAATGTCGATAAATTGGAGAATTTTATCATTTTTATCTGATAAATGTCCGCGTCTTCGGTAAAGTTCACGATCCCCCGGCGATTGACGAACCGATGAGATAAAATTGCAGAAACGTGACCCTTCGTAATGATAATAATGATATTGATATCAAAAAATGTATTTAGCCAGGATAACACAACACGAGACGTCTCGCGAACATACGGAAAATGAAAAATTTTTCATATTGTACTTTCGAAATTAAATACTCGTAAATTTGATCCGAGACGTGTAAAAGTCATTGCCACAAACGGATTCGCGCAAAGTTCTCTAAGCCAATTGTTACGAACATCGTTTGGCACCCTTTCAGATAGGATATTTGGCCCCGAAACGTTTTTCTTTTTCCAGTACCTTCCCATGCATTTCACCACCATAACAATCGCGGTGAGTATTCGAAGGCGAAAGTTCTACCAGCAGATATTATCTGGCGATTGTGTCTGTGGAGAAGATGGGTATCCAGTAACGAGACTATGTGTATCTCGACTCGAACAGAGACAAATTCGCAGACTGAATTGGCATTTGGCAGGTTATCAAGTAGACATGTGTTTGCGTGATGGTTTAAATTTACGACTACGACGCCGCTGCGGTGACGAGCAGGAGCAAAAGATTACATAATTTTTGTAACGCTTAATATTGATAACACGACGATGATTTAAAAGGGGGAGGGGAATTGAAAAAAAATCTCGAGTAATCCGAGAATTATTATCCAAATTGGCAAACGTGCAGATAAGTGGAAATACCTCTTTATCGAGTTTTCGGCAAAATAAAAGAAAATAAATCTCGGCTAAATTAACAACAACAATATGTAATTAGAATTTCCGTTCGGTAGTCGCGCTAAACGGAGTAATTACTACTCGTAGTTACTCGTTATCAATGCTTTGTTCGAGCATATCGTCATCGATTTGTAAAATGCATTTTTTTTTTCCTTCGTACGAGTATTTTTTTAAACAATACGAATCGCGAAGCTGATTGGTTAATAGTAGATTTTTATGTAGGGTATGACGATGACGTTCCGATACCTACATAACAAGACCAAGTATTTGTAATATGTAGGTAAATAATAAATCAACGTAGGTATATAACGACGTTAATGCTGATTGATTCAGCTAACACCTGCGTAAAAAAATTCGTGTCATTGTAATATATAGGCTATAGTAATAAATTGAATGAGAATTTTTTTTTTACGTACCATCGATAAATATAGAATGGTATTGTAAAGAACAAAAGGTTGAAGAAATTCACAACAATAAAAATTTCTGAAATTGATGATTAGAATCACAATTGCTGGTGAAATTGACGCGATAGATTAAAATAAAGAAAAATTAGGGTAAATTTTGAACAAATGTGTATTCTTCAATTATTAATTCCACTGGAGAAAGATCAAAGGGTCAAAAATAAAGGTGCTCTCTATTCGTCTCCAATTGATAGCATTTATTGTGAAAGCTGCAGAGCTTCCTCCTGATTTTAGGAAAATTCTCATGACAAACAAATTCTTAACAACTGTTGCAAATAATCCATCTCACCCTCTTCAAAGGTCACTCAATGTCTACAGCTCTCAGCATTTCCTCCATACTTCAGGCCCAATCCCAGAATTTATCAAAAATATGAACAACCTACAAATTGACCTAAAAAACCTAATACATAAACCAGTATCTTATCCCCCTTGGTCTCTCAACTAAACCCTATACAGATGGAATTTTACTTAAGAAACTACCCAAAACATGATCACTCCCCATTATTAATCAAGAGTCATTACTTAGAACTGTTATCAAACTATACTGAATATAACTTATGCTTCACAGATGGTTCAAAAATGTCTAACATTCATACTGGTTATGCTTACTCAATTAATGACGAAGTTCTCAGTTTCAAAATTCACAACTGTGCCTCAATTTTTACTGCTGAACTCACTGCCATAAAACATTGGCTAATAAGTACATATAATTTCCATTCAATCAGAAAATAAAAAATTCTTAATCCAAAGCGACTCACTAAGTTCACTGCTATCCATTCAAAACATTTTTTCTGACCATCCCATAGTCCAAGACATACATAAGTCCCTTTTTAACCTCCAATATTATGATTACTCAATTAGCTTCACGTATGTTCCCAGCCACATAGGTATCACTGGAAACGAAACTGTTGATAGATTAGCAAAAACAGCCGCTGCCCCCTCCCCTCTTACCACTCTCACTCCTGATGAAATTAAATCTCTAATCACTCACAACACATTTACTAACTGGCAGAACTTTTGGTCACAACAAACTTCAAACAAACTCTTCCAACATAAAAAAAAAACACTCTCCCCTGGAAAAATCTAGGCCACCTGAACAGAAAAGAAGAAATCCTGATTACTAGACTAAGAATAGACCACACAAAAATTACTCATAACCACATATACCAAAAAGAACCAAAACCCTCATGCCAATTTTGCAAAAACGAACCCACATCCATCCAACACATACTTTTCAACTGTTCCCAACTAAAACAAAACAGACTTACACTACAGATAAAAGAAAACCCACCTACTATCCCTGACGAACCCTCAGAAATTCAAAAATTCATCTCCCTAATAAAAAACATCAACCTCACAAACCAAATCTAACCCCCCCCCCCTCCCTTACGGGTGTAATAATCTTGTAATTATAAACACCCAAAAAAAAAAAAATTGTTTGATGTTTCAAAATGAAAAAAATTCTCAAACACTCGTATTTTAATTTTAAAATACATTTTAGATTTGTGTTCAATTTTTCTTCTTTTTTTAGGTGGGGGGGGGGGCGGGTGTAGAGGTTGATTGAAAGAAATAGTGTGTTTTTCCATTTCAAATTCTGCAAAGAAATAAAAAATGATTTTTAAAGACAATTGTTAATCGAAATTACCACTCTTTTTCTCACAATTGAGGCGAGTCAACTCGCAGAAAAATTTTTGAACCAGACAAAGAGCATGTAAAAATATATCAAAAGGCATAAAGGCAAAATTTCAGGTTCTAAAGTGCATTTTTTAAAATTTTCGGTAAATTTTTCAAAAGTTGAATTTTATCCAAAAAATTCTAAAAGAATCGGAAATTGATTTGTACCCTACATTCGACCCTCCTTCTCTGACCAAATTAATTCGAAACGGTTTCCAACAGTTTTGAGCAGTTCTGAGGTCTTCAGCAGATTTTTAAAAATTGAAATCCCACAAAATTTTTCCCCACGAAGTTGAAAAGAAAAAATTTATTCTAACCATAATTTCAACACCCTGAGTTGATCGGAGTTGTTTTTTCTTCAAGTTATTTTGGAGCCTGCAGCAGCTATATTTTCGAAATTCAAGTTTTTGAAAAACCCTCTCAAAATCTGTCCAATTTGACTGTATAATTTCTCAAAAGATTTCATAGTTGAAAAAAAAATGGTCAAAAAATTCGGGTTTACTAATATGTCCTAAAATATTGAACAGGGCAGAGTTTGATGCATTTTCTCGAAAACTGGGTTATTCAAAAAATTGCTGACCTGTGGAAATTTCAACATTCAGAATTCTGCTGGAGACTTCAGAATTGCTCGAAACGGTTTAAATCGGGTTCTAATCGATTGAGAAGATCGAAAATAAGGTATACACAAAATTTCAGCTTTGTGAAGTTCAATTTGGTAAAATACAAGTTTTTCTCCATTTTTTTGACCAAAATTTGATTTTTAAAAATTCACCAAAAATCGAAAAATGCACTTCGTGGTCTGAAATTTGGCTATAGTGATGAATTTTGGCATGCTTTTTCCATTCAGCTTCGTCCGGTTGGAAAATTTCTCAGCAAGTTGGGATATTTCCTGAAAAATCACTACTATTTCACTATATTTTCGTGAAATTTTCAAAAATCTATCAATTCGACCACTCTCCATCCCTCCTTGCTTCTCAACTTGCAACTTGAGTACCACGAGATGTTGTGAAAACAAACACAGCTCTGCCAAAGTAGCAAAATATTGTCACTTTTTTGGGAAACCCGAAAAATTCCAAAAAGTTTACATTTTTTCCCCTAAAATCACCAAAACAGACGTCTTTTGCCAAAAATTTTCAAAAAGTTGGAAAATTGGGAAAATCTTGCTTTTTTGATGAAAATTATTACAAATTTCAAGTGTTAAATTTCATTTTTCTGTTTCATGGTCAATTTTCAAAATTTAGAATTTGATCAATTTTCGATTTACAAAAATCAAAATTTATTAGACTCGAGGTAGAAAGCTAAAATTGGAGTTACCTATACTTCATTTTCAATCTCACAAATTCATTGGTGGTGGTTTATCAATCGGTTCTGGAGTCTCTAACGGATTTTTAAATTTTCCAAAGTCAGGAAAATCGTCATAAAATGATCCAAAATGAAATCCAGCACTAAAAAATGCTGACTGATTAGTGTAATCTTGCCAACCAATCTTGACACAAATTTGTGATCTGTCACGAGAAAACCAGCTTAGTGTCCAAAAAATCGATATCTTTTTTATGGTGGATATTAGTAGTAGTACTTAGGGTGCTGAATCCGACTGTGGGAGTTGAAACGTTCGCGAACGATTCTCTTGACCCTAAATCTGAGGTCAAAAAAATAGAGCAACTACAGTAAAAATTGAAAAAAAAAAAATTTTATTTTCTTGAAAGGTATCTTATGGGGAGTCGAAATGCAAATTTTTGCAACAATCGGCCCACATTTGGAGGATTTGTGCCATACTTATTTTGAAATTTAAGTAAGGCTTTAAGCTGGAAAAATCAACTCTTTTCACCTTGAACAAATTTGTTAAGAAACGTGATCAATTTAATGTAATAATAACTTATTCTTCATTAATAATTCATACTCGGGTAGTTTTTGTAACATTTTTGGCAAAAAATTCAGAAAAATCGAAAAAATTGATTTTGGGAAATTTCGATGATTGGACTTGGTAACCTTGAATGCGATTCTGAAAAAAAAAATATCGGGTTATGTTGGCACTCATGGGGGCCAAAAGTGGTGCAAGTATCACGACCTACAAATTTTAGATCGCCTGATACATTGACTCAAAACTTCAAATGCCCTTCCCCCTTCCTGTAAAATTTACGTTTTGGACACTAGGTTAGTTTTCTCGTGACAAATCACATTTTCGAAATTTCAATAACGCTGAAAAAAAATTTCGAATTCGAATGAGTGCAAATGGATTTTAAATCAGCCAGAAAGATCACAAAGATAGTGAATTTTTTAGTTGATCCGAGTTTCTGAAGGCTGAATTTCATTATGACCAATTTTATGATGGTTTTTCCCGACCTGGAAATTCAAAACATGCACTGAAGGCTCTTGATGGGGTCGAAACTACCGATGATGGGTAGGAGGGGGAAGGGAAGAGAGGAAAACAGAAAATAAGTACAGCATAATCCAAATTTCTGCTCTCCACCTTCATTTTATCCAATTTCAATTTTATTCAGTGAAAAATGAGCCAAATTTGACGTTCTGCTGATTTTTTTCGTCCGGTTCAAAAATATTTTAGCCGGAGGAGATGCCTGAAATCTGATGAAACATTTTGTAATTTATTCATCCTATTTTCAAGTATGATTTGGTCGATTGTTGCTGGATTTATTCACGAATGATTCGTTTGAAAATTGATCAATTCGTCGACAATAACGACGATAATCTCAAATTTTCGAAAAATTAACCAATGATTGGGTTCATTTCGAAAAATTTAAATTTTTTAAAAATAAGTGAAAGTGAATCTAAATTAAGGAGCCCAATAATATTGGAAAAGAAAGATTGATACCTCTTAGGTATGTGACCTTTTTTTTTCAAAAATAAAAACGAATTTTTTTTGAAAAAAAGTCACACTCGAGGTATGTATTAAACTTGCCTCAGACATTCATTTATACTTTCTCGGTTGACATCCAGATTTCAAAATCACGATCTCCTTTCTCCAGATATTTCTTCGACATTGTAAAATTCACTATAGAAATTCAATCCTCAATACGAGAAACCAGAATACTTATTCACGTATTTCCCCACACAGAGTGTAACCAAATACACCTATACCTACCTAAACCTATATACGTACATAACGACGTATTAGATTAAGTATAGAAATAATAAAACAATGACGTGCTAGAAAAGAAAAAAAGAACCATCGATACCAATGTCGTCATAAAATACAACACGTGACCGCGTATAGAATCGGATATACCTGCGAGTGGCAGTAGCGTATAAAGAAAGGCAAAGGCATCAAAAACAAAAACACGACACGAATGAGGAAAAAAATAATGCCTAAAAATAGTACAGTACACTCTAAACCAATAACAAAAGTAAAATTTTCAATAGTGTTAAAATGTCGTCGGCTACGATAATTGCACTCGGATCAATACACAGTCCCTGACTCCCCATCCTGCTCATTATTTTTATTCCACACACACACTGTTGTATGTACATCCTTGACGACACACATCTATATAGAAAAAAAAACACACACACATAAGCTCACACGATTTCTAATTCACGGGCGCGTGGTGTAAACTTGGTCGCCATGCTCACCTACCTACCTGTTGCTATAGTACCCTACTATACCTAACTACCTTTAAGCGAAGACATTTTTGCTGGTAACACTTAGGTATTCAAATTCATACATAATGAATTATACAGACGAATCGAAATCGAACAAATGACGGGTGCGATGAAAAACTACCGATAAATAGGATAGGTTAACGCCAAGGTGATGCCGGTATGGAAAACAGAATTACCAGCACAATAACGACGTCATCGTTAAATTACCTGTTTTGGTTACCTATATTATACCTAAACCTATACCTACTGCATGGTAATACATATAAAAAATACCTATGTACGTTTTGTACGTACGTCTAGTTTTCAAATAAGGTCATTTTATATCTATAACACGAAACCTTGAAGATTTCAATAGAATATAAATTATTATATTGTTTATATTATATTTGTATTAGGCAGAAAAAAATTAGACCATTGAAAATGTACGAAGGTACTTATTCTTCAATGCGAGTTGCAGTTGTCATTTTTCACTTATATGTACTTGTATTTTTTTCGCAGGTATCGTTGCCTCGCGCCTCATTCCAGTCGAGTTGAAGCTTCCATTTGAATCGTGCGTCTAGTATGCGAGACTGTTGTAATAACGTGCTCACGGTAAATACGGAAGATGTCATTTACAAGGAAGTTGTCGTTATAGGTAATTATTACTAATCAATTTCTACGAATTATACAATTAAGTATAGGTACATTGTACTTAGTTCATTTTTTTAGCTATATAGAGCAGTCATTTTTTTTCGCAAACATCATTTTTATAAGGAAAACTCGTTTGCAATTTTGAGGAAAGAACCTACCTACTGAGAAACGTTAATGATTCATTCTGAAAACATTTTTAAATTGAACGTACATTAACCAATCATTAACCCTTAAACACCCAGGCTAATCCTGAGATGTTGTGTGAAAATGCTTTCAATTTCCTGAATTAGATCATCACAAGCATCACATTAACCCACAGTTTGCCCCCCAGCCCCTTAAAGCCGTCTCGTAAAAGCCGTACCGAATTATTCAATTTTCATTGAAAACCGAGAAAGCAAAAACCCCAATGAGGTCAATCATGGAACTGAATGATATAGTATCATTAGGTGTACTGAATGAGTGAAAGCATATCCCCAAAGAACACCCCACCCCTTTTTGGGGGGCAAATTTTCAAAAAAGTGTAGGCTTGAAATGTCAGAAACAAGAATTGAAAGGAACACAGATGCTTTTAACAGCACATAAGTTCAGATAATCTACAATCCACCCATCAAATCTGTTTATCACTCCGTGGATATTCTTTCTCGATATTTTTCACCAAATAGTTACATCCTACAAAGGTTAGCAGTACAATTGTTTTTCTGCAGAAATATCGAAATAGGTTTATCTACCACTTTGAAAAGCTTTACACAGTCAAATTGCAGCACTCCCCGGCATTTCATAATGTTCAAGCATTCATGAAGAAGTCACTATCCCTCCTCGATCATAGATAATGTAGTTCTACATCATGAAAATTGCACGAGCAGAAGTCATCGTTTACACTCATGAAATTGTGCCTAGCTTATGACTACAGGATTCAGGGGATTTGAGATTCAGTAAAAAGCTTTCAACTGTTGTTCAACCACAACTCTGAACTTTTGAATGTTTTGAGAAATTCCTGCTGAAGTTGATATTCTTTCTCGATATTTGTCAACAAATAGTTAAATCCCGCAAAAGGTTAGTGGTATGATTGTTTTTCTGCAGAAATATCGAAATAGATTTATCTACCACTTTGACAAGCTTTACACAGTCAAATTGCAGCACTCCCTGGCATTTCATAATATTCAAGCATTCATGAAGAAGTCACTATCCCTCCTCGATCATTGATAGTGTAGTTCAACATCATGAAATATCATGATTGGAAACAACGAATTCTGCTCAAGCAATTTTCATGATGTAGAACTTCACTATCTATGATCGAGGAGGGATAGCGACCTCTTCATGAATGCTTTAACATTATGAAATGCCAGAGACAACTGTAATTTGACAGCGTAAAGCTTTTCAAAGTGGTAGATAAGCCTATTTCGATCCTTTTGCAGAAAAACAGCCGTACCACTAACCTTTTGCAGGATGTAACTATTTGTTGACAAATATCGAGAAAAAATATCAACTTCAGCAGGAATTTCTCAAAACATTCAAAAGTTCAGAGTTGTGGTTGAACAACAGTTGAAAGCTTTTTACTGAATCTCAAATCCCCTGAATCCTGTAGTCATAAGCTAGGCACAATCTCATGAGTGTAAACGATGACTTCTGCTCATGCAATTTTCATGATGTAGAACTACATTATCTATGATCGAGGAGGGATAGTGACTTCTTCATGAATGCTTGAACATTATGAAATGCCGGGGAGTGCTGCAATTTGACTGTGTAAAGCTTTTCAAAGTGGTAGATAAACCTATTTCGATATTTCTGCAGAAAAACAATTGTACTGCTAACCTTTGTAGGATGTAACTATTGTGGTGAAAAATATCGAGAAAGAATATCCACGGAGTGATAAACAGATTTGATGGGTGGATTGTAGATTATCTGAACTTATGTGCTGTTAAAAGCATCTGTGTTCCTTTCAATTCTTGTTTCTGACATTTCAAGCCTACTTGATAATATTTCCCATATTATGTACTCTGCGTATCCATGCTCTGTTTTTTCGGGTTTTTATTGAGACAAGCATATCAAATTTTTTAAAAATCGCTCTGGTCCACCATTTTCACACCTTTCATGATTTCATTTTGTGAAGGGTCTACCATCAATATGTTTATCCAAAAATGGAGCATGGGTCCAATTTTTTTATCCCAACTTTTTTGAAAATTTGCCCCCCAAAAAGGGGTGGGGTGTTCTTTGGGGATATGCTTTCACTCATTCAGTACACCTAATGATACTATATCATTCAGTTCCATGATTGACCTCATTGGGGTTTTTGCTTTCTCGGTTTTCAATGAAAATTGAATAATTCGGTACGGCTTTTACGAGACGGCTTTAAGGGGCTGGGGGGCAAACTGTGGGTTAATGTGATGCTTGTGATGATCTAATTCAGGAAATTGAAAGCATTTTCACACAACATCTCAGGATTAGCCTGGGTGTTTAAGGGTTAACAAGAATACAGAGCTCTCAATGAACAGAAATTTTAACAGGGAACCTCTTGAGGAGTCCGCCTCCGATTTGAACGGGACCGCGATTTTTGGAACGATCATATTCTAAAACCCCCAAATCCAAATTTTCAGCTGCACTAATTCATTTTTCGAATTTTGGCGAATTTTTGAAAATTCAAAATTTACTGTTTTTGGCGATTTATGCTTTTTTTTAAAAAGTACGTACTTGATCAATAAAACTGGTCAAAATAAGTCCCAAAACTAATATTAATTACCCAAATCCAAATTTCACCATTTCCAGCCATTCTGGAGCCTCCAGCGCGATTTTTAAATTTCTCCAGAATTTTGAATTTGCTCCAGAAGGCGTGAATATAAAGTTGTGCAACTAAAAATCGAGTTGTGCATCATACTCAACCTGTTTAATAAGTTTATCCACATTTGAGCTGATTCAACTCAATTTTTAGCTGCCCAATTTCATATTCACGCCTTCTGGAGCAAATTCAAAATTCTGGAGAAATTTAAAAATAGCGCTGGAGGCTCTAGAATGGCTCGAAATGGAGGAACTCGACCTTGGGGGGTTTGTTGTGGACGAAATACAGCGATTCGCGCAAATTTCAAAAATTTCCTCGCAAACGGGATTCTTTTTGCTTTTTTTTGATTTTTTATTTGAAAAAAACTGGTCAAAAAACCACTCTTGAGATGTCCCTCCCAAAACCGACTCAAATGTGGATAAACTCGTTAAACAGATCGACACACAACTCGATTTTTAATTGCACAACTTTATATTCACCCCTTCTGGAGCAAATTCAAAATTCTGGAGAAATTTAAAAATCGCGCTGGAGCCTCCAGAATGGCTGGAAATGGTGAAATTTGGATTTTGGTAATTAATATTAGTTTTGGGACTTATTTTGACCATTTTTATTGATCAAGTACGTACTTTTTTTAAAAAAAAACATAAATCGCCAAAAACAGTAAATTTTGAATTTTCAAAAATTCGCCAAAATTCGAAAAATGAATTTGGGCAGCTGAAAATTTGGATTTTGGGGTTTTAGAACATGCTCTTTCCAAAAATCGTGGTCCCGTTCAAATCGGAGGCGGACACCTCAAGAGGTTCCCTTGTCAGTCTGTTTTGGAGCTTCCAGGGAATTTTTAGAAACTTTTGTTTCTCAAAAAATTCCAAAAAAATCTGTTCGAATTAACTTTAGCACGAACTGTATGGAAGTACAAAAAGTAGCTGGAAGCTTCACAACGCCTTTACATCCACCTGCAGTCGACTTCACATTTCATGACATTTTGTGGACAATTCAAGTTTCAAAAATCTGTTAGATGCTCTCAGAATTTTCAAAAAGTCGCTGAAGGCTCCAAAATCACCTAAAACCAGCTGCAGCTGCACTCGATTTGATAAGAGTGAATTTTGGATTTCCAACTTTGTTTGGTAAAATTTCATGGACATTTCGAGGATTGAAAAAACTACTGGAGCCTCCAGTAATTTCCGAGAAGTGGCTGGAGGCTCCAAAACGACTTGAAATCCACTCACAGTCGACTTCACAGCGTACTGAAATTAGTTTTCGGAATGAATTTCGGCTTTCCATCCACATATTTAATGAAATTTTGGGAAATTTCAAGTTTCAAAAATCTACTGGAGGCTCCAGTAATTTTCAAACAGTCGCTGGAGGCTCCAAAACGACTTAAAATCCACTTGCAGTTGACTTCGTAGCGTATTGAAATTAGTTCGCAGAATGAAATTCGGCTTTCCAACTCCATTTGATGAAATTTTGTGGGCATTTCGAGTTTCAAAAATCTGCTGGAGGCTCCAGATCTGCTCAAAACGGGTTGAAACAGTTTCCAATCGATTTGGCGAGTCGAAAATAGGGAATATCCCAAATTTCAGCTTTCTTGGTCAATTTGGTAAAATTTTGATTTTTTTTCTCATTTTTACCCTGAATTTGATTTTTAAAAATTCATCAAAAATCGAAAAATACATCTTAGGACTTGAAATTTGGGCTGGTTGTAAATTTTTGCATGCTCTTTCGATCTAGTTATGGCAAGTTCACGATGAATTTGTCCGAAAATAAGCGATTAGCAAATTTTTAATTGCTGAGTAGAACCCTGACAGTGGTCTTGGATTTTAATACCAAATTGCTTAATGGGTCAACGCAGAATCATTTCAGGATCATGAATTCATGAAATAAGACCTGGGGGGAGGGGACCTGGAAAGGGGTAACTTCTCTGAAAATTTGATTAGGAGTTTTCTAAAACTCATAAACCAATAAGTCACACGATTTCTGACTTTTTAAACATTTTGGCCAAAATTTCGGGGCTTCTTATCCCCATGGTTTTGAAAATTTCAGAAAAATTTTTGCTTTCTGGATTTTTTCTCTTCAAATTTTCAAATTAAAGCGTCAAAATTGACAAGCTTTTGAACATTAAGCTTTCAAAAAAAGCTCAAATTGAACTTTTGAAGTTTTTGACGAATATTTTTGAAACCAGTCTCAATTATCTACATCTTGAAACACCGCAAGTAGATTTTCTTCAAATTTCAGCAATCTCGAGCGATCACACTCCAAAGTTGGCTTTATGACGAAATATACTGCTTTTAAAAATTTGTAAGCACAAAACCTTTCCCCAAACAGGTCTATTGAAGACAACATTATGTCACACTCTGAGCTCAATAATTTCAAAAAATTCAAATTTAAAATTAGATACTTTTTTCTTCTGTCTCAGAAGGGGAGGGGGGAGGCTGATAGAGATCCAAATTTTAAAAAGTTTTTACACCTAATCATCCAAGTTACAATACGAGTAATTCATTTTATTTCAATGAAAACGCAAAAATCACTATTGGAAAATGATTTCTGGTGCCTGATGCCCCATATTTATGAAGAAAAAAAAGGTGAGAAAAATTGTAGACTTTTGTATATACATAGCTTACAATTTTCATATGGTATTGAAAAAAAAAATTGTGAAAGCAGAATTTAAAGAACTCTAAACCGATAAAGTTTTACTCAAAAAAGATTACAGAACTGCAACATTTCATTTTAGAAAATATCTCACGTAGGAATTTTTCACGGTGTAGTTTTTTCCGAAATGACTATCAACCATCATGATTATTACAACAGCTCTGCACGTATAATCGCTGCATTACTCATAAAGAGTCGTAAGAGAACCTACGGTAATAAGGAACTTATCATGCTTCGACTATTCTGCATGTTGTAAAATTATATCAATTCCGAAACAGCAGTAGATTTTTGGACATTAAGTCCAAAAAACATACAAAAATCGTTTTAAATTCTATGACAGACACCTGAAAAACATGGAGACCGAATAACAAAAGGAACTCTATAAATTTGAATTTAATTATGTATTTCAGAGACCATTTTATTAATAGGACATCATCAAACATTTTCAAAATTACATTCCCTACACACAGTACCTTTTTAGAAAGCCCTTTGTAAATTTTCAGCAAAACGAAGAGAACAAATTTCAAACACCCTGTAGTCAATAAGGATGAAATTTTAGTAATCGATATTGGACAACGTTTCTCATTAGAAATCTGATACAGTTACAATGAGTTCAGTATTTCCATTCAATCAAAAGTTATTGGCCTTTGAAAAGACTTCTTTACACATACAGTACTAATTGCTATACTAGAAAGTGTTGATTTTGTCCATCTTTAACGTCGTAGGCGTATCGACGTTAACGAACCGAATATCCAAACTAAAAATAATATGACCGACGTTATATATTTTGCGAAAAATGTAACATTTTGAATAGGTAGGTACCTATGTGTGTACTGTGTAGGTAACTGGTATATCATTTTCATGATCTTAAATCAACACATACTACGACCGAGTATAGGCAATTAAAAAATTACTTTACCTGACCTGATTAAATAGTATGTCTAATGTCTATCTACTGATTAGTTATTAGCCCTTCCACATCGAGTGATTTTTCGAATTGAATTTTCATACTCTATATAATTTCGTACTTTGAATAACTGAACGACCAATGTGAGTGAGAATACATGAGACAAGCCGTCGGCGGCGGCGGCGTTGATGTATTTCTATGTTGTCAATGCCGACCAGCTTACTCAATCTCTCAAACCCATTTATCAGAATTAGATTTCGATTCGGTTATTAACGCTTTTAATTATTTAATTAAATCATTCTGGTGGAAAATTTTCATCTCACTTGAATAAACTCTCGATTAAATTACCGTGTGTACGTAAGTAAGCACAAATGTTGAGATCATTATTATTGACTATTGTTGTAAACACCTATAATATTATTAAATTAAAGAGTTCATTAGAGTTTGGATATTATACCTATTACCTACGTAGTACACATCAGATATATCACATGGAGGGATTTCCCACTAAAATGTCTCACTTGTCAGTTCTTTTCGATAAACCAATTTTTGATTGGTGAAATGAGGAAATAAAGGACCATTCTTTTCCCCATTTTGGCAGCTCGACCTTTCGCGACTCCCTCTCATTACAAGCAATGCAAAATAGGCAAAAATTCACTTTTTTTGTTGGAATGGTTTTTAATTTGACTTTTTTGATCTTTCGCATCCACTTTTAAGCCTTTTTAAAAATTTTGACATCCGCGAATTTTGAATCAAATATTCATCCGTTCTTAACGCTCTTCGATCCAACGACAAACCAAAATCCAAAAAACGCACCAAATTTTAGCGAATTTTGTTGAAATGCTTTCGGCTAAAATAACCTTATGATTAGGTAAAAAAAAAACCGATTGAACCCTAACACGGATTTTGTGAGTCCCCCCCCCCCCAACCACCAGGAATCATGGTTAGACCGTAAAAGCTTTATTTTTTCCAACCTCTTGAGATCGTGATTTTTGGAAACTGCATTGTCTAAAACCCCCATTAAGCAAAATTTTAGCTTCTTGAATTGATTTTTTTTTAACATTCAGTTTGAATGATGAAAAGGGAGTTGGTGAGTTGATTCCCAAAATGAAAAAACTGTCCGAATTGATTCCCACCTTTTCTTTTGACATGTCCGAATTGATTCCCACCTTTTCTTTTGACATGTCCGAATTGATTCCCACCTTTTCTTTTCACATGTACGAATTGATTCCCACATTTTATTTTCGAGTGTACGAATTGTTTTCAGCCTATTAGCGTTACCCAGGAGACACCATAAGGACTAAGGAGGTTGGCTGGGTTGTCTCCCAAAAAGTATGTTGCTATAAAGCTTTTAGAAAAAAAAAAGGATCATGAGAAGGATGGTTATAAATCTATGTAATGAAATTAATTAACTAAACGCTTGTGGGCAGAAACTTGAAACATAACTGAGAAACGAACTCCAATGACGTGATCTCCTTCTTGCTGTATTGATTCATGGTTTCTTCAATGAAATTAAGAAAGGGCAGTGAATGAGAAAACTAAATAAAAGCATTGCTGCGCTATTCAGAGATAAGAGTTATCTGTAGTTTGAAATTGATTCATACATTGTCGATAGGTACATATTTGTTCATGTAATAAAGTGCAATTGCACAGCAGATAAATAGGTAAATACCTATATGGCTACTTCAGCACAAACCCTGACCTGAAATGTAATCAATTCATTCATGCGCAATAAAAAAGTACATGGGAATTAATTCGTACACTCGAAAATAAAATGTGGGAATCAATTCGTACATGTGAAAAAAAAGGTGGGAATCAACTCGTACATGTGAAAAGAAAAGGTGGGAATCAATTCGTACATGTCAAAAGAAAAGATGGGAATCAATTCGGACACCTTCATTTCAAAAAAAATCAAACGGGAATCAACTCACCTACAGCCGATGAAAATGGGTCCTGAAACTTGCATCAACTCTCTTGAATCGAATCCGGTAATTCTGGAGCCTCCAGCGCGATTTTCGATTTTTCCGCAGAATTTTAAAATTTCTCCAGAAGGCGTAGACATAATTTGGGCAGCTAAAAATCGAGTTGTCGTTTATCCGCAACCTGTTTGAAACAATTACCAGAAATTACGAGTAATTTCCACATTTTCTGAAAGAATTTTTAAAATCTGTGGAAATCACATTTTGATCATATAGAAGGACCCATTTCTAATTTCATCACAATGTTGAATGATCTTCAAATCAATCCTAAAACTCTCATCCAAAAACCAATATTATACCCCCCTTGGCTTCTAAAACTTCCTCAAGTCAACCTACAGCTTATTAACTACCCAAAAAATAGCCACTCTCCATTAGTAATAAAACAGAACTATCTTGAACTCTTATCAGAATACAAAAAATTCAATCTTTGCTTTACAGATGGATCAAAAATACCAACACTTCACACAGAATATGCATACTCTATAAATGATAGAATTCCAAATTTTAAAATCCATAACTGTTCTTCAATCTACACTGCCGAACTCGCAGCTATTTTCCACTGTCTCTCTGTGATATACTCACTTATGAATCAGAAAATAAGTCCTTCTTAATTCAAAGTGATTCCCTCAGCTCACTAACTGCTATCCAAAATCTTTTTTCCGATCACCTTCTAATTCAAAATATTCATAAAACTCTATTTGACTTACAAAATTCAAACTTCTTCATACAGTTTATGTATGTACCCAGCCACGTTGGAATCTTAGGAAATGAAATTGTAGATATTAATGCAAAATCTGCCACCACCCTTTCTCCCCTTATATTTATCACAGCTGACGACCTCAAATCTATCTTCACCCAAAGCACACTTAAGAAATGGCAAAACTTTTGGTCTCTCCAAACCACAAACAAACTCTTTCAACATAAAAAATTAGTCCATCCTTGGAAAAACCTCTCCCACTTAAACAGACTTGAAGAAATCATTATAACCAGACTGAGAATTGGCCACACAAAAATCACTCACAATCACCTCTATGAAAAGGCCCCAAAACCCACATGTCAGTTCTGCCTGTCAGAACTTATATCTGTCCAACACTTACTATTTCACTGTCCCTCCTTACATCAGCACAGATTGTCCCTACAAATAGATGAAAGATCCCTATTCATACCAGACGACCCTTCCGAAATTAAAAAATTCTTAGACCCAATTAAAAAACTTGACCTCACCAACTCGATTTAAATCTCATACGACGGGTGTAAGTAATAATCAAGTAATTACAAACACCCAAAAAAAAAAAATAAATAAATAAATAAATAATTGCGCTGGAGGCTCCAGAATGGATCGAAATGGAAATGGTAAAATTCGGATTCGGGGAGCTGGTTTTGGACAAGAGACGGTTATTCGTCCAAATTTTGAAAATTTTCCCACAATTTTTTTTGAACAAACCTACTTGAGGTGTGTCCGATTAGAAATTGAGCAAAATACAAATAAACTCGTTAAATAGGTTGAAAAAAAGCCACAACTCGATGTTTAGTCGCCTCAATTAATTTCCATCCCTTTTAGAGACATTGTGGAAAAATCCAAAATAACACTGGAGGCTCCAGAATGTATCAAAATGCATGAATTCGGATTCAGATGGATGGTTTTGGGAGACACAGCCATTCCTGCATATTTTAAAAGCTCTCCCATAAACAGAAAGTTGATGATTTTTTCAATTTTCCCTCTTAAACGTTCTCGTCAAAAAACCCACGAGGTGTTCGCATGGAAATTGAGCCAAATGCGAATTAACGCGTTGAATAAGTCTCGAGAATAAGGCACAACTCGATTTTAAGCTAGGTACCCAAATTTATTTCATTTCTTAGAAAAATTTTTGAATTCTGGAATCTGGAAAAATCCAAAGGCGCACTGGAGGCTCCAAAATGACTGAAAATGGTGAAATTTGAATCGAGGGAGCTTATACTCGTACTACTTTCTAAGTTTCTAGATCAATTATTATCATTTTAACCGTTATGTAAGTAGGTATTTTTCAAAGAAAAAGACTCATAAATCGCTGAAATTGGTCAATTATGAATTTTCAAAAATTCGTCAGGAAAAATCGATAAAATAAATTTGGGCAGTAAAATTCGACCATGAGGACAGTTTTTTTTTTTTTTGATTGGTAGAATCGCCAGCAGAACACCAAAAGCGAAATAGATAGAATAACCAGAACTAGAGAACGTTCCTTACACCAGAACTATGTATACTAAAACAGTTTGTTCTTTGGAACCATAAACTGAAAGATATCTTTTGAAACCAAAAAAACTACATTTGAAAACCTTTTGGGAACCAGAACCTGGAACCACTTATTACTCAAGTATTTTCAAAGGTCGAGAAAACCACCATCATCACCAGTTCACCACCAATTCAAATTCAAATGAGAAGCATACGTTTCCTGTTTCCAAAACGCACTCAGTCCAAAAAAAAATTGATAAGATATTCATGGTACGTAGTACAATTTGGAAACGTAGAAATGGCCCAAATTGGCTGATTTTTTGATACGGCGTAGCCAAGACCCTTGGGCACAATACCTATATCAAAAAATCAGCAATTTCGGGCCCCAACTTTATGCTAGATGGCCTTGCAACCTCAGAATCTTTGAAAATGGACTTAGTGCGTTTTGGAAACGTATGCTTCAAATAGTTTCAAGTTTTCAACCTGGTTATGTTATAACATGACCGGAGCTCACTGTTCAGTTGAAATTTGAAATGAACCACGATCACTAAAAAGCTCACCAAGATCACAAAACCCACAAAAGCATTTAACTTAAATTTTTTTATTAAGAGTGAATACTCTTCAAATGCATTATCAACATCCAACTGTTTGATTTGAATGATCTTCCATCTTGAAGAAGAATATTAACCTCACACATTTCATCAAAATCGAAAAACCAACACCAGCCGAATTCCAATCATAAGTACTTCATCGAATTTGTTCGACGTGAAAAAATAGAATAGATTCTTCGCAAATACGAGTTCTGATTCATTCATTTCATTATCGTCCATTTCATGTCAAATTTTGCATTTTGGTGCATCTCAAATCAATGAATCATCAACAATAACAATCTTATCTTGCTAACACTGGTCGCCGAACTACGACACAATCTATTTCAATTGAATTGAATTAGTCATCAGAGTGAAGATGCTTCGATGGACGATGAGTTATGCATTATGCATTTCTTCAATCAATTAACTTGAATAAGTATCAAAACTGATATGATATGAAATATATTCCCATTCCCCAGAATAAAATCAAAGCAACGAAGTTCAACGTACCTGATATTCCTGAATTCCGCTTCCGAAATGCAACCTTACGCTCATTTCAATAACACCAACTTCGAATAAATTTCAACTTCAACGATTATTCTCCAATCTCCAATCTTTACACTAATTAAACAATAAAAAACAAATCCGCACAAAGGTTCCCGAAATTTGAATTTCGAAGCATAATAAAACAAAAGACGAAACTTGAAAGCACGTTTTGACAATTCCACCGGCAATCGGTTGCCGGGGGTGTCTTCGAGCAGTTCGAGCACTCCGAAATAACAAACATGGAGTAAAGACACTAACACTTCACTAAACATCGTAACCGGAAATCAATTGGATTACTTTCCTTTGTATAATCGTTCCATAAAATTAATTAAATAATCCAAATTTTTCACGATCAGACGTAAAAGAAAGACACCAACGCGACGTGACCTTCCGATCACCTCAACGATTCCACAAACACTGGCAAAAAATCACAAAAAAAAGTCCAACGAACTCGGAGCATTTGGGTGGGGGTGGATTTTTTCTGTTTATTTTTCCAAAGCGGCGGGAATTTGAAAATGTACACAAACCCTGATAAGATTGACGATTGAGATTTTTTTTTGAAACAGGATTATTCTTATATTTTCCATTTTATTACATAATTCTAATTTCTTCTTTGTATTGTTTCATTGTCATAATTAGGTAACGGTCCCTCTGGAATCATATTATCGTACATATTATCCGGTAATTGGCCGTATTATAATGGAGGAAAGCATCCTGATGAAATGCTCACAGCCAGATTACAGTATATGCCACAAGATAAATCTCTATTGGAACAAGACTTAGATATGCTATCTCAGGTAAGAAATCATTGCTCAGCATTATTACTCAAGTACACCCTTTCAAATTCACCAATTAATTGTGTTTTTGTAACGTTTCAAAGGGATTAGAAGGACGTTCACGTAATCCTGTGTCTGTCCTGGTCGATAATCTGAATCATCCTTTTGACGATCAAGATCTAACAAACAATGACAGATGCCTGATTGAATGGAAACATAATTCGTCTTGTATCGATCATGTGATTATTGGTAAAGGGAAACCAGGTGGATCTTGGCAAGTGAGTATCGTTTTCTGAATGACTATATAACCAGTCTTTCATCTTACTACATATTAGGCATTCGCAAATCATCTTTCTACTGTTTAATTATTATTGGTATTTATTTCTTATACTCAGGCTCTAGATGGAGAAACGACTACAATTAGTATTAGCTCGTGGATGGAGTTACCAAAATTACCATTCTATGAATGGGAATCAATGCAACAGAATGATATCAAATGCAATTGTAATAATTACCGAATGCCTAAACGAGTGAAAATCAAGCACGTCGCTCAGTATTACAACGACTACGTTGAACACATGAGACTGTCGAAGAATTTTAGGAATTTTTCTTTCATCACATCGTTGAAAAGGATCAAAAGCAAGAGTTGTGTAAGTACTATAACTGTACAATTCAAAGAATCTGATTATTTTTGAAGATTCCAACACCATGAAAGTCCAAGTATACCTATCTATTTCATTTTTTCTTTTCTTCCAGTACAAAAATATGTTACGCGATAATATCAACTTGGAGAACATGAATTGGGAAGTCGAAGGTTACGACGGTGTTAAGAACACTTGCTTCAAGTATATTTGTCGATATGTGGTGCTAGCAACCGGTACCAGTGATATTCATAATACTCTAAACGTTCCCGGCGAACTAAGTAATCCAGATTGGGTATTCCACGACTTGAAACCTTTCGAATCAGCTATGGCTAATTTAACCGAGAGTAATCAATGCAAAGGTACGTTCTTGATATTTCGATAGATACAGTACAAGTTTCATCTCGCGATGAATTTACTCATCTGGTATTTGTTTACAGCTCATTTAGTCCCAGTTCTCGTCATCGGTTCGGGATTAAGCGCCGCTGACGCTGTTTTAGCCGCTGTTCGACGAGGTATCCCTGTAATCCACGTATTCAATAGTCATACATCTTTGAACGAGAATAAATTCCCTAAACATATGTATCCCGAATACCATCTGGTTTATAAAATGATGAAAAACGAAAACCGGCCGGAAAGTTATACAGCATTAGCTCAACACATAGTATTAAACATTTGTCGTTCCATAAAAGGAAAACGTGTCCGGATCATGGCTCCAGATGGACTATCATCGTGGTATAAAGTCTCTTTAATGGCTGTAATGGTAGGGTATCGACCGGAATTGAATTTTTTACCTCCTGAATTCGATAATGGAAGAACCTTAGGGGTATGTTTACTTCCAACTTCTTTCGTTTAGTACACTAATTACCAGCGTTTTTTATCGCTACTTTGTTTACTTTTTTCGCAGTGTTACAAAAGTCAACCTATCGACAGTAATAAGAATCCTATTGCTGTGAAGCCTTCGACTCACGAAGTAGTTAATTCACCCAAAGGATTATACGCTATGGGACCTTTGGTTGGTGATAATATCGTTCGAGTGATTCCAGGAGGAGCGGTCGCCATAGCTAGCCATTTAATCAAATGCAGAAAAAACGAGACGTGAACGTCACCGTCAAGAATATATTGATTTTCAACTCTTTTCATTTATAAATATTTGGCCGATGCTAAGTGGAATGTGTATATTTCTCACCCAAGTTCGAGATCAAATCGAATACGTTCGGGTGGAAATGGAATTTCGTTGTGACGAATGACGTAGCTGATTTTAGTTGTTAACATCGCGAAGATAATTGTCAAAATTTTGAAAGCTAATATCAATTCTAATTCAATGAAGTGTCTGAACTCCGTTTAAAGAAATTATACGAGATAAAAATATCTTTCAAATATCTATTATCGTATATGACTGCATTATACTATCTAAAGCTATGGTATATTTATGTAATTGGAAATAGTACAAATAAATATTTGGAAATGGTTGTTCAATTTCATTGTTTTTATTACTTGATAAATAATAAAATCATAATTCATAACTCTTCTCATCTCTTACATTTATTAAAGCAGAATGATCAGAAATATCGCATTACGTTACCGTTCAAATACAAAAATTTAATTAAATCGAATTAATAATTAGAAAAAAACACGGATGTTGGTTCCATTTTCAGGTAGCCATATTGTAGATCGATTTTTTTTAGGGAAAATCTTACTTAAACCACGAAAAATCCAATCATGATTGCGTTCTAGGCTTCAGTTCGTCGAAACATGACCTTAAAAATATGTGATTCTTCTTTATAGTATTATATTCGTGGCCCTGTAAGTTGAACAAACGAATTTAATAAACACGAGTTCGTTGTCGATGGATATTTCATCAAAAACGATGGAAAAATACGTAGTAAAACGAACCTTAGACCAATCGTAACTGACAGCATAAGCGAAAATTTGTCCGTTATGATTGAAGCAACTTCTGGTAATAGATTGTTCCATAGGTTCAGAGGGTTTAAGTTTGGTACGAGCGTCTTTATCCCAGAAACTAAAGGTGCCATCGGAACCAACAGTAGCCAAAGTACCATGAACCGGATGAAAAGCAATATCGTTGACCTGCAAACGGAATCGAAATAGAAAATTACAAGTTTTACGTTCGACTCGAATGTTAATGAAATTTATCACATGATCACATACAGCGTAAATATCTTGATATCCAGTGGGAGGTGCATTAGAACGATGACACTTGAAAGTGAAATTATCTTTGGGATTTTGAGGATTTACGTACTGTATAGCAACTCTACCTTCGACACTTCCCAAAGCAAATCCTAGAAAAAACAAAAGTTGAAGCTTCGAACACCTTTTGAACTTGAAGATTTCATCATCTCTCACCTGTTGGCTGTTTCTTTTTATCTCTAAATATAGCTATGCAACGGTGTTGATATTTCAGCGGTGAATCGACTCGTTTAAATTCTCTAGGTTGGTTATCCAACTGATAAATTATCAATCCACGATTAGCAGTACCGACAACTGCCATGGGATAATCCTGAAAAAAAAATACACGTGTATTAGATCTATGACCGTAACACTTCATAGATTCGGGTTAGATTTATCAACTTACCACATCAGCACAGTAACATCTTTCGGGAAGTGGAATGGTCATCATAGGAGTTGGCGATCTTAAATCCCAAAACTAAATCACAGAATATAATGTAAGCATTTAAAATTGAGATTCGATAACAAACATTCGGAATTACGACACTCACTTTCAACGTTTTATCCCAAGAACCAGTCATTAAACAAGCATAATTCTGAGCTTTAATCCAATGACAAGTTTTAATAGGGGCATCATGACCGGCTACTTGTATAACTTGATTACTAGCTAAATCCCAGCATCTCGCAGCTTTATCACAGGATGCTATGAAAACTTTAGTTCCATCCTGTAATATTTCAGTTTGTTAGAGACTACAGTTTATCAATATTGTAGGTAGATGAGAATATCAAAACTTACGTCAAACCAAGCTACATCCAATACAGGAGCTTGAACATTCTGCATCGACTTGGGAATCGTTTTACCAGTTTGTTCTACTTCCCAGCATCGGACCTATAGAATATTACACAATATAATGAAATATACGTTGATCAACATGCGATGTTTTTGGATCTTGGATACTTACACAATTATCCCAACTGCCAGCTACGAGTAAATTAGATGGAATAGTTTCAGGACTGAAGGCTAAAGCAGATATGGAATCTTCCGGTGGAGATGATACTTCGAAATCTTTCATCGGATTCACTGTTGTAGTGGTGGTTCCACTAGTGAATGATGTAGAACCCAAGTTTCCTTGTGAGAACATTATTACTACACTGGAACGTCAAGTTGAATTGAACGATTACATACAATGAAAGCAGAGCACAAATGTGGAACTAGTATGCCATCACAAATTCACGGAAATTATAACGAAATTAACGATTATATCGAGAGGAATTTTGAAAGTACTTCTTTTATCAAACAAAACACAAAAACAAAAAGTTACCGACGGAAAAAAAATCTGACGAAATTTAGAAGAATCGTTCTATTTTAACAACACTCCAAGTTTTGTTTGGGTTCAGTAGAGGATTGTTGTGAAAGAAGAAGATTATTTTTTTCCTATGCGATGACGTCATCAATTCAATTTTTAATTTTTTTCGAATTTTGAAATTTGAAATTTTGAATTCGAAAATTTTGCAAATGACTGAAATTTTTTGGCAGCATTTGCATTTACTATTTTTTCAAAATGTTATACCAGATTCTAGATGTAATTCCAAATTTTTTATCTGAACTGAAATATCGACAAAACAAAAATACAACTTACAAAACCAAACGGTTACCGAACGGCGAACACCGAACTAAACACCGAACTAGTTTGATTGAACTTTGAAAATGAAAATCCTTGCAGTTGCGATTGCGAATAGTTCGAAAATTTTACATTTCTCTCATACACTAATAACATCCATAGTAAATAGTAAAAGAAACGATCAGATCCAATAAAAACTTTTATCACAAATAAATTATAATAAATTGTGTTAATAATAATCTCAATTTTCATCCGATGCATTTCCATTTTCCATATTTTCATCATCTTCATCTTGATCGTCATCATCATCATCCTCTTCTTCTTCATCTTCTTCATCATCGTCACCAGCAACTTCGGCATTTTCAGCTTCGGCTTTCTCCATTTGTCTAGCAAGATCAGCCTCATCGGTAGCGGTAACGACTTTCGGCTAAAATAAAATATACAGAACTTGAGTAGATCTAACGAACTTCGACTTACGTATTACCAAGAGCTACGATATAGAACATACCGCCATTTTAATCTGAAAAACTCCGTTGTACTGTTGAATGGCTTTTTGAATTTCATCGCAAGCGGTCTGCAAAGCTTTCAAACCCTCAGCTTTTTCCGGCGTAGCCGTGGTCATAACTGAAATTATAAAGAAAAATCAAATTACATGCTTTTCTTACTCCATTAACATGTTAAAGAAAGTTTTGAAAATAGTCACCGTAAATTGGAGGAGCAATAAGATTAATTTTGATAGGTATATCGTCGGTAGAACACAACAACCCGCATTTCAAAGCAGCTTTGACAGCATCGATACCTTCATAACCGTAACACGCGACTTCGATATCAGCTCTAATTTTTACAGCTTGCGAGGTTAATTTCTGCCTGATGTTACTAATGAGTAATTCTTTCATTTCTTCGGTTAATCCACATTCGTCTAAAATGCTCGGATCACTGAAAACATCCTTCTTTAATATATTTTGTATCAAAAATTGACACTCGTAAACTCAGAATCATATTACTTACTGAACAGCTTGCTTAAAAAAATCATAAGCGGAAGACTTCTTTTTAGTTTTATCTTCATGTAACCAGGCAGTCTGCTGGTAGAGTTTTTCAAGTTGAGCATCGTTTTCGAATTTCAATAATTCGGCCACATGCCTGAGAATAGAATTAACTGCTTTAGCTCTTGAAAAACGATCGGTGCATTTTTCAACATCTTCCGGAGATACACGTCGTTTACTTAAATCTATGTAACCTGTAACAGAGCTTGCATTATGAAAAAGGATCGTTTGAAGTATTTCAAAGCGAAATGATGGTACCTTTTTCTTTATCAACTCTGATAACAACTACTGGTTCGGTTTTGCCAATACGAATCAACTTATTTATCGAACGTATACGTCTTCGAGACAATTCAGAAAGTAATATCATGCCTTCTATGTTGTTATACTCCAGTAGATGGACGTAGGCACCCATTTCTTCGATGCTTCGTACATTGACCATGACAACATCATCTATTTCGGGATAGCGATCGGAATAAAATCGACATGACAGTGGCATGATTGGAATCTGAAAAATATACAGAAATACAGATTTGATTGAGAAAAATTGAACGACCAAGCACGGAGTACAGATGGACGAGTGATGAAGTGGTGAATTTCGATATCGTCAGTGGCTTGAAGTGAATTCAAAGGGTATAATTTGAGAATTTAATCAGTTTGAAAATAATGTAGAGCAGAGTTGGATATTGACGATCCGAGTGCAGAGTACTCGATTCAATTTACAACTTTGACGTGAAGCAGAGCTTACCTAGATTTAAGTAGAAGAATGTAGAATGTGTCTATCTTGATAAAACTAAATACAAGCAGATAATTACTAATTTTTAACTGAAAACTTTTAGTTGTAAACTTGTAAAACAGAAAAATTTCTCAATTTCCAATTTTCCACCGCATCGATGTGTTATCATGTGTGTTTTTCTTTTTTTTATCAAATTTTTTTTTGAGTTTGTGTTGTGGAAAGTCTATCACCTTGCACTCTCTTTTCAGTTTTTTTCTTCAAAAATTCAAATATTGTCTTCAATTTTGAAGATAAAGGAATTGTTCTAAAGTTCTTTTTTGTAAGAAATTAAATTTCCTAAAAAATGGTTTATTATCTAAATTATCTTTTGATATTTTCAAAATTTGAGGAGTTCAACTTGCTTGAAAAGAAAAATGAGGAAAAGAGTGTACTTTTATCTCGTACACTTTTCGGATTATTTTTCAAATAGTGCCTATACCTTTGCAAATGAGCAGAAAATGATGACAAATTTTTGTTCAGAATATCTCTTTCTATTACGTATGATCTTGGTTTTCAATTTTTTTCAAATTTCAGTTCAAAAAATGCCGAATTGAAAAATCAAATTCTTGGTACATATGTTTCCTGTCTTGAAGAAATAGCTAAGGTAGCCGGTCAACTCGTGACGTTGATAGTACCCTCGTGGAAATTCAGCACCATTATCACCTCTGGCAACTCGAAATTTTCGTTATAATTAATTACTTATGCATATTTCCAGTATATTTTTCATTAAAAACGAGTTATTAGTGGAACAGTAATCATATTCCGATTGATGAACTAAGGTAAGTAACAGATATCTAATCCAATTTGATCTTCAAAATATGAAACGCGTGTCAATCATGGCTTCTCGTATTCAACACAAATGTGTTCATTTATCGTGATAAATTTGGTGTTTTTATCGTCATCATCGGTGCTAATGTGTTTGTAACTATTTACAGGATGGTTCATCCGAAGATAATCAAGAAGGATGGAAATCCTGACCAGTTCGAAACTTCCATCGCCCAAGCTCTTTTGGAACTGGAAGTTAACAGCGATTTGAAAGCTCAGCTTAGGGAATTACATATTACGAAAGCTAAAGAAGTCGATCTGTTTGGCAAAAAAGTACGCATCTTTAGTTTACTCCGCTCTTGTTTATTTTGTTGGTGTTAATTCACCGGTGTTTGTTTTCAGTCGATTATTATCTATGTACCGATGCCACAAAGAGGCCAGTTTCAGAAAATTCAAACTAGATTAGTTCGAGAACTCGAGAAGAAATTCAGCGGAAAACACGTCGTGTTTATCGGTGACAGGAAAATCTTACCGAAACCTACCAGAAAAACTAGAATGAAGAACAAGCAAAAGAGACCCAGAAGGTATTCGTGTTATTACCTCCATTTTTTTCGATGTTGTTTCCGATGGTAATTATTCATGTTGTCTGTTTACAGCCGTACTCTTACATCTGTTTACGACGCTATTTTAGAAGATTTAGTTTACCCTGCTGAAATCGTTGGAAAACGTATCCGTGTTAAATTAGATGGAAAACAAATTATCAAAGTTCATTTGGATAAAACACAACAAACCAATATTGAACATAAGGTAATATTTAGCCTCGAGTTATCAAATGTAAGCCCAGCACTCACAAATTCGTTGATGTAGTTGTTTCTTACTGTACCAACGGCCGAACGAGTGCTATAGTAATTGATTGTGTTAAATGGACGTTATTTGAGTTGGCGTTTGTAAAACAATCATTCGAACATATTGCATTAATTTATTGATACTTGGAACTTGAATGTTTAATTTGTAATGGTTGAGAGCCTATATTAGTCTCTGATGGACAGTTCTATCGTCTCATCGTGTGCTTCTGTTCGGTGGTTTTTACGAATTATGCAACTGTACCTGTTTCGAATTTTCTTATGACTGAGTGATACCCAGTTCATATTCCATAATACTGAGGCACTTAAACGCACTCGACTGCTAAATTCTTTGCTGTTGAGGGTCTATCCTGGTGCTAAATCAATCACTTTATCGTTCCATGTTTGAGTACGTCTCTCTGATGGTCCATATGAAGTGTACATCACTCTCGATTTATATTAAATTAACTAGACTCGCCTCTGTGTTGCCTGTTCGATTATTAATAACGTCCAAGGTGTCTAACGAGGCGTATAGTGAAGTTCTCGCGATAAAGCTTCAGTGTTAACTTCATTGTAGGCTCGAAATTGTGAGACACAATGACACGTTTATCGTGTAATGTGGAAATGACTAATGAGTTATCATTTGTATTAGTTTACAGAATAGTAATTGAGTATTTGTCTGTTTTAGGTGGAAACGTTTGCATCGGTTTACAGAAAACTTACTGGACGCGAAGTGACCTTTGAATTTCCAGAACCTTATTTGTAATCTTTCTATGAAATTTTGAAAAAATATAAAAATTTTCAACGATGCTGTTGACATGTTTATTGCACTGTTTACTCGATTCTAATAGGCCTACGTCGCTTGAATAAGTGTTGATCTTCGGTAAGTTTTCTTAGTTTGTTTGCTAAAATTTAAAACTTTCAAGTTCTTCAAAATGACATATTTTTACCTTTTGTTTACGATGACATTTGTAGATATTCGTTAATTGAATTGAACCTCGAAGGCTTGAACGTATAAATATTTAATAAATCTTGGTTTTTCGAGCTTAATAGCTCGTTAAAGACTGAAATGACTGGAAAGTAGAAGTAGAAATGTGAACCCATTCGCTCTCCGTGCCTTACGAACTCCCATGGCCCATCCCTTCGTAAAATTATGGCGTCATTATTCAATCTTTGTGTGAAAGTCTAAAAGCTCCAATACTAGGACTTACGAAAGTTTACAAAGAATCAAAATCAAGTGATATATTTCGAGTTCGACGAAGCATTCGGAAATTAGAATTCGAATGTTGGATTAGATTAGTTGAGCTCAAGCTTTCATCATCTTTTACTATACATTATTTAAAGTATCTGTTTTGAATTAAATATGAAAGCCGAAAGGCAGGAAAGCAATGAAAGCATTTTCTTCCAATAAGACTACGTTCTCTAAAAGAATTGGAAAATCAAAATTTGTGACATGTTCCTAATTTCTTCTGCTTTTCTCAAAGTAGTTATCACCATGATTGTTTCAAAAAACGAATTCAGATTTCGAAATGTGAAACATGAGCAGATTTTCTCTTCGTCTTGATCGTTAACTATTTATTCTCGTGCATCCGAAACTCCCTCATCTGCGCAGAGATAACGATTTGTATTCATCTATAAAGATAATTTTCCGATTCAATTCAAGACGATGATCATTGATGATTGCATCTGTAGAGTAGATATGTACCTATTACTATTCGAATTTGAAAGTACCTACAGGAATGTCGTAGGTATCTTTTCGTGAAAATCAACATTTCCATTTTGTTAGGTACTTATCTACTCGATGATGTGAATTTTAATTTGTTCATACTGAATATTAAAACGTTGGATTACGAACGACAGCAATAATTTAATGCTTACACATTCATTCTATAGGTCTATTTCAAGTTTATTCTACGGAATCTGCACTTCTGCAGTACGTACTGATAACGAAAATACAAGAATTGTATTCCTCAAACCGCCTCAAAAACTATTATTTTCATGACTCAAAAGCTGACAATACATTTCCCACTTCTACGAATAATTCTAAATTCATTTATTGCGATCAATTTTCCATTTCTAACTGAAAAACGATGAAAAACGGGAAAAACCAAAGTTTCCGTACGCTTTGATTTTCTGTTTACTTTATCAAACTCTCCACGTCGCGCGCACCCGCGGCTCAACGCAGTAACGCGTTTGCCGTTTTGTATTACTCCGCCATTGTTTCAGTCGCTGAAAAGCTTTCTTACGTTGCGCTCAATATGTACTTAAATTTTATTAATTAATACGATATTTAGCATTTATATTTACTAAAATGTTTCATTAATTCGATTTTAAATATTATTACGTTCGATTATTCGGTAATTTCTTCGCGAACGTGTTGTTTTTTGCGGAACTATGTTTTTTTGATCCTATGACCGAGCCGTTGACGATCATTTTGACAGTTAGCTTTTCAAGTCTGAACCTTGCAAGTACGTCTCCGAGTTTTTCGTTATTAATTCGAATTATTCGCGTAATTTTATTGATATTTTTGAGTAATTTTGTGCAGTTCGGTGCCTCGAAGTGAACTAAAGTATATGAGGTTCGATTTTTTTCTCTTTGCCGGTGTTTTTGATTGAAGAAAGTGCGTATTCGTAACTGCGACTGCGACGGTTAATCGCTCGCGAATTTTTTCTCGTAAATTTCATCGGATCTTCTAGGTATGCTAGGAAAGTGATTTGTGATGATTTGTTTTAAATCGGGGTAACCTACGTATAATTTTCGCGTTTTCTAGTTTCCGGTTGTTTTTGATGGCGTTCTTACGGTGATCTTGTGGTATTCGATCCGTCTCTACGTGTTTTTTCCGGCACCCTGTGGTCTACCGGTTGAAAGCTGTTTCATAATTATTTCCAGATTTTCTTCGGTTAATCGGTGAGTACTTGATCAATTATTACTCAAATGTGTTTTGAATATCCGTCTATGGTATTTCAGTGTTTGAATTTCGTTCGTGTTGTTCGTTTTTTATTCTGTATTTCTAACGTAGGTATAGTGTGTTTCAACGACGAAATCACACACGACGTTCCTACTCGAGTAAATTTTCTTCGAGTTTCCTTTTCTCATTTTCGATCAAATTCTACAATTAGCTGTGTTTTGTGATCTCGTATCGTTTCTTGATTCTTTATTTACGTAAAATTATTAATATTCGCGTTCCAGTACCAGAATCTATATCTGCATAATTCATCTGATCGTTTATGTGCTTTTTTTTAACGATTCGTTCGGTGTTCCGGTGTGTCTGACGGTGAAATTGTACGTTATTTCTACTCGAGTGAACTTTCTTCGTGTCCTCTCGTTCATTGAGCTATTACCAAATTTCAAAGTTTTGTTCGTTATTTCGTGTTATTTTTTATTCAAAATTTACGTAATTCGCGTTTACGTATGTTCTGTGTGTGATTTTCTTGCTCGGGTTTAAGCAGGTATAAATGTGATTTCTTCGCGAGTCGATTTGAATTCCGGTGCGTTCGATGACGATACCGTAGGCTACGTTCATGTTACTCCTACTTGAGTAAATTTTATTCATTTTCTCTCGTGTTTTTTTTCCTAAATCTCGAGTCGTTTCTCAAGTAATTGAAAATTGGCGTAGGTAACTATCTACGTACGTAATTTTCTGTTTCGTTAGTGTAATTTTCTCGCGAATCGTTTGGCATCTGACGATTCTGGCTTCTGTTTCATGTTAACTATAATTTGACGTCTCGTGTCTCGTTTGCTTACATATTTTATTGGATTTTATGTTACTTGACCTTTTCACATTATTTCGTGTGGTTTATTTTTCACATTGATATTTTCACCAGTAATACATTAAGTATAGATACATATGTATATTCGACGGCGAAGTTTCGCGATAATTGTTAGTTTCCTTTGGGATACGTTACACCCCTCCTTTCACACCATCATAGTCCGGTATCCATTTACGGCAAACTGAATATGCAATTTATTTCACATCTTTTTTTGAACAATTTGTACATATATTTACGGCAAATTGGTAGGCAACTTATTTCACGTGATTTTTAACGAAGAATTATTTTTCTTGAATAATATCTAAGTACCTATTGAACTACCACCGAATTATTTTTCTTTAGCTTGATGATGAGGGAGGAGGGTTTTGTGGAAGTGAAATTTGAGATCATCGTGCCTGGTAAATTGGTACCTAATTATGAAACTAGAGTGATTGAGATTGAGAAGTTTAACAATTACTTAACCTAAATCTTTAACTAAAAAGCAACAAAATTTCCAATTTTTATGAAAAAAAAACGAATTTTTTTTTAAAAACATTTTTTTATACTGAGGGTGTATAATTGCCAGGATTTTTACGCCCAGTTTCGAAGGGTTAGTCTAGATATTTATTTTTGGTTGAAAAGATTGATTTCTTTGATGAATTTAAGAATGTTAATTTTTGATTTTGGAATTTTAAAACTTCATTTTTGATTTCAAACTCGATTTTTATTCTCGAACGTCGTTTTTTGGTTCAAAATAATTATGTTTTTGGGTTTCAACTTCAATTTTGAGTTCAAACTTCTATTTCGTTTCGAACTTTATATTTTTGAATATTAATTTCATTTTTGGCTCTAAACCACGTTGTTATATTTGTTTTTAAATATTATTTTTGGGATTAAGTTTCATTTTTAGTTCCAAACGTCGTTTTTATTTTCAAAATTTGTTCATTTTTCAACTTTTTTTGGTATTTAATGTTCCATTTCTGAATAAGAAAAACTCCATTTTTGGTCCTGAACTTCATTTTTGAGTTTGATCGAACTTAATTTTTAATTCTGAACTGCATTTGAGTGTCCTGGCATCATCCTTGGTTCATAATTTCGTTTTTGGTTTGAAACCATTTTTGGTAATAAATTTCCTCCCCTATACACGCGAGTTCGTAATTATATTTTTCAATTGTTTTGAAATCAATGGCATGGGCAACATAGTTTTATTTTTCAACTGCTTCTGTTTTTCTTGCGTATAAATTTTTTGCATAAAAATTTTTAAATATAAATCTTTCTCCGCGAGTGTAATAATCTGGTTGCCCACATTCGAGTCAAAAAAAAATTACTCGTGTTTCTTGTTATAAAAAAATTCATTTAAATTATAATAGACGAAAGCTGTCCCTTCATTTCTGACAACCGCCCCGCAACAGAAAAATTCATTACCTCGAGGCTCGATGAAGAAACATAACCTAGCTCCTAGCAAACTCTCAAACTTCCTTACGAAGAATGTAATATTTGATCTAGAAATTGAAAACACCAAAAAAAAAAAATTGGTTCACTGGCATTTTAAAAAAATGTATCCAAAACTTAATCAGGTACCTTGGTACTTGTTACCTATACTTATTGTTTATTTTTTTGCTAATATTTTTGATCCATCAGAATTTCATTGTAAAATTTTTTGATAGCCCATTCAGAATTTTGAAAATTATTTTGTATTATTTTTTTTCAAATACAATTGAAAATATATTTTTAAAATACGCAACTAATTGGTTAAAAAAAATATGCGACTGATGCAATTTTAACCGTTTTTAAATGATTTTAATTTATTTTTTAAACAAAATAATAATAATCATCGTGTTGGAATAAAATAATGAATAAAAATACGTTTTTCTCAACAGTTATTCACTTACTTTTTTTTTTAATTTTTAAAATGAAATTATGAAACAGTTTTAGTGATACCAAAGTGTCAATATTTTCGAAATCCACATTATACTATTCAACTGTCCTCAACTAAAACAAAACAGACTCTCACTAAAGATAAGAGAAAACCGCCCTATTATCCCTGACGAACACTCCGAAATACAAAAATTCATCTCCCTAATAAAAAACATCAACCTCACAAACTAAATCTAAAAACCTGCATTTTACGGGTGTAATAATCTTGTAATTAAGTATAAACATAAAATTAAATATTTAAATAAAAAATAAAAAATTGAAATTTTTTGAAACTTCGAGGTCGACTTTTTAGTAGTTTATTTTCATTTTTTTTTTGTTTTAAGATCAGCCTATTGGTTGAAATTTTTTTCATTAAAAATTATTATTGAAATTGAAATTTTGTTTCTTTTGTTTGGGAGTTGGGGGAGGGTTGAAATTCAAGTGACTGCTTGCAGTGATTTTTTTGAGAATTAAAAATTTTTGAATTCAACTTCAAAATTTATGTTTTAATTATTCATTATTCTGCTTAAACTTTTTAATAATTTGGTTTAAAATATTTTAAAACGCATCTAATCATAAGTAACAGTTTTAAAAACTATTTTACATTGAATTTTTGCTTTTAGAAATTCTAGATGACTGTGGAGAACTTTTTTTTGCGATTTACTCCGCATATAATATATTTACGAGAAAAACTACCATGACAAAAAATGTTCCCCGTCAAATTTTCGACAAATTGATACTACGCTCAATACCCATCCCTCAAAGGGGGTGTCTAAAAAAAGGGGTGGAAAGAGTAGGTGTTTCAAAAAAGGTCAGTCCAATAAACTAATCAAAGTTACTACTTAATATTATTCGTTTTCGCTCAAATTTTTTTTACAAACTACTCACCCAACTACTAATCGAACCACTATTGATTCGTCTTCAACCATCCTCAGGGGTTCGTGGGGGGGTGCTTGATTTTTCAAGTAACACACAACTGAATCATGTATTTGAAAAACGAATCTGAACGTGCGATATATCGAATACTTAGTATGTTTTTGAGGTCTCTGAATACGAATCTTATTTTCTAGGTCCAGCCCGCCCCTCAAAGCCCCTCTGTGTCCCAAAAAAGGGGATCAAAATTTTTAAAAATCGTGAAAAGTCGAGTGATATATCGAATGGTACGTTTTTGAGGTCGCTGAGTACGAATATAAACTTATTTTCTGGGTCCAGCCCCTCAATGTCCCACTGTGCCCCAAAAAGGAGGGCCAAAATTTTGAAAAATCGTGAAAAGTCGAGTGATATATCGAATGGTACATTTTTGAGGTCACTGAGTACGAATATGAGCTTATTTTCTATTTCCAACCCCTCAATGTCCCGCAGCGTCCCAAAAAGGGGGCAAAATTTCGAAAAATAGCGAAAAAGTCGAGTGATATATCGAACGGTATGTTTTCGGGGTTGCTGTGTACGAATATGAACTTATTTTCTGGGTCCAGCCCCTCAATGTCCCACTGTGCCCCAAAAACGGGGCCCAAATTTCGAAAAATCACGAAAAAGTCGAGTGATATATTGAATGGTACGTTTTTGAGGTCGCTAAGTACGAAAATGAGCTTATTTTCTATTTCCAACCCCTCAATGTCTCGCAGCGCTCCAAAAAGGGCCCAAAATTTCGAAAAATCACGAAAAAGTCGAGTGATATATCGGATGGTATGTTTTCGAAGTCGCTGAATGCGAATATGAACCATATTTTCTGGGTCCAGCCTCTCAAAGCCCCTCTGTGCTTCAAAAAGGGGGCCAAAATTTCGAAAAATAACGAAAAAGTCGAGTGATATATCGAATGGTATGTTTTCGGGGTTGCTGAGTACGAATATGAACTTATTTTCTGGGTCCAGCCCCTCAATGTCCCACTGTGCCCCAAAAACTTGGCCCAAATTTCGAAAAATCACGAAAAAGTCGAGTGATATATTGAATGGTACGTTTTTGAGGTCGCTGAGTACGAATATGAGCTTATTTTCTATTTCCAACCCCTCTATGTCCCGCAGCGCCCAAAAAAGGGGCCAAAATTTCGAAAAATCACGATAAAGTCGAGTGATATATTGAATGGTACGTTTTTTGAGGTCGCTGAGTACGAAAATGAGCTTATTTTTTGGATCCAACCCCTCAATGTCTCTTTGTGTCCCAAAAAGGGGCCAAAATTATGAAAAATCGTGAAAAATAAGTCGAGTGATAGATCGAATGGTATGTTTTTAAGGTCGCCAGCTCAACCCGAATATGAACTTTTTGGGATAAAATTTTGAAAAGTCGCTGAAAATCGTATGATAGATCGAAAATCTATTATGTTTTCAAGATCGCTGAACACAAATTCTCAGAATCCAAAGCACAATGGTTCGTTTCCCCGAAAAGTTCACGACAAAAATATGTGGTGTGATCTTTTTCTCAAAAGATTTACACCAAGTTGAGAAAATTTGACGAAAAAAGTTGGAAAAATTTCGATCTTACCCCACCGATACATTATACATCCTCACGCCATAAGCTAATACATTTTGTATTTTCAATTCAAGGTATTTAATAAATAAAGCACCTGCTACCTACCTTAATGAAATGTTCTCGGTGTCCCTTTTATAGGTTTGTATTGCACCGAGTTCCAATTTTATGATGAAGAATTTATTTCGAAATTGGATACTGTCTACTTAAACATACAAATTCCACACATTTAGAAGTATTGGAAGTACCTGCTTATAATTGGTAAAATTATGAGAATTATTTTAAGAAAAATGCAACGTTCATTGGTGAGTGATTTTTTTTCAATTGTTGTACTCGGATTTACAAAGGTATGTGCTTTCTTTTCGTAATTTGTAAGCAAAATTAACACCCTTTACCCATTGCAAAATGTTGCGACTTTTTGGAAAAAAAAAAATTTACTGATTCAAAGTTTTTTTTAAAAATTTCATTCAAGAATCGAATTTATTTTTTTTCAAATCAAGGCACCTTTTAAAAATGAAGCAAAATTTTCTAGAACTGTAGATATATATACCTACGTTTTACAGAGCACATTGGCATTGACGAAAAAGATGCGTTATATTTTAAACTAATATACCATAAGTTAAATAGGTACGAATTGATTTTGATGCCCTCCCCCCACCCACACTATCTTCTAAATGGCAGATCAGTTTTATGAGGCCATAATTTTCAAGACAATTTCAGTACCCCCGACAGTATTTCAAAATTCCAAGAGGGGAATTGAATTTAGCAATTTTCATTCAAAATTTGTAGAAGTTTGAAGTTTTTTGATGAAGTGAGCCTGCGAAAAATTGGTGCGATTTTTGGAAAATGACTTGAATTGCTTGTTCACATTTTCAATAAGTCAACAGGTTCTTTCCCGCGTTTTCAAATATCAACTTCACACTGTTTTTGATTGATCTTCTTTCCAAGTTGTTTTAGAATCTGACATTATGTCAGGAAGTCGAGAAAATTTTTTCCTGTTTTCAAAAGTTAGTATCTTTTGATAGATTTTCTTTCGAGTTTTTACAAAATCTGGCATAATGTCAAAAAGACAACCTGTATGTCTGACTGAGTTTGCCCGGGTCTGTAAGCTTTCCTAGGGTGTTCTCTCGACTCTCTGCATTCGGGGCTGCAGTGTTGAGAATTTTCTGGTCGGGCCTGCTGCACGGACATGTCTGTGCAGCGGAGGGTCTGTCGTCCTTGTCTCGCTGCACCAGAGATGAAGAGATTTATTAAAATTGAGTCCGAGTCTCTCGAGTTCGAGTCGCGCAATGACGAGCTCATCCTTCATGAGTCTCCAAAGCTCCAGAGTTTTGAATTTGGAGAAAACGACGTTTTACGCGAGTCCGAGTCTCACAAGGTCCAAAGTTTCTGGTGTAGTCAGTCCGGTTGCTCAGTCTCATCCGACTGGTGATTCTCTGTATATACGCTCAGTTGCCGACTTACTTGTCCACCCACCCGTTTAAAGTCAGCCCAGTCTCGGTCTGCTCAGTCAAGACAACACAGGTCAGTGTGCTAAAAATGGAAGTAAAGTCTGTGGTGCCGGTTACACGCTTCCTGGTGGTAATTTCAGCCGAGATTACTTGGAGGTAGATGTGCCATTGTTGGTGAGCGTGGTGGAAATTTGTGGTGGCGAGGGTCTTTCGGGTCTCCAGGCTCCCTGTCGCAGTTGGGAAAAGATTTTCCTGAGGGTTGAAATTTTCCTGTGATGGGTTAAAATTTTCCTGATGATGGTTAAAATTTTCTTGATGGTTGGACGGCAGAGTGGGCTCTCGTTGCTGCAATGCTTTGTTGCGTTTGCTTGCGGTGACATGTTGAACTCTGGGTATGATTTGTTGTCATTGCTGCTTGGGGGTTGTGTTTCTGTGCACCGCAGCCTTGATCGCTCGTTTGGCTAATACATATAATTAAGTAGATTAGGATGTATCAAGTAGATTAATTACATCAAATTAGTATCTGAAAGACCTCCATCATACCAAATTTTGGGCTCAATAAAATTTTGCGCTGGTACTCAAAAAAAATCAAATTTTTCAATTTTTTGTAAGTAATTTTGATCTATTTTGGGAACGTCTGAAAAGCTAGAAACCTGCGATTTGCACCAAACGTAACGTTTTGAGGTATGTACATATAATTATATTCAATTATCTATAGATGAAAAAGTTTAGTTGAGCTTCCAGTTCCTGTATATTCGTTCTAAATGGCAAATCAGTTTTATGAGGCAATAGTTTTCAAAAAAATTTCAAGCATCTTAAAATTCCACAAGAGGAATTGAATTTTTCAATTCTCATTCAAAATTTGTAGAAGTTTGAAGTTTTTTGATGAAGTGAGTCTGCAAACATTTGGTGGCATTTTTGGAAGGTGGCTCGCCAAATTGCCTCTTCACAGGATTGGGCACAGCTTGGTACATATAAGTAAGGCGGGCCCTCGGCTGTTTCCATACAAAGTGTCTAGGTGTTTTCATCTACTGCCTTTTAAAAAATTCTCCTCCGGGAAAGAATAGAGTTGAGAATTGGTTTCCATTCGTTATATTTTTTTTCTTGACATTCTCATCTTTTAGCAGCAAGAAAAATTACCTTGAATTACGTAATTTATTTCAATAAAATGCTCATCACTTTTTAAGAGCATATTATTATTTAGAATAACACAGAAAACTGATGATTAAATTGTAAAATACATATTTTAAAGTAATATATCATATTTTATGTGCAGTTTCCCAACCACTGACGTTCTCTCGCTGAATTCCTGATTATTATTGGACTGCTGGAAATTTCAAACACTTACCTATCATATTCGTACACTATTGAAAATCTCAAGATATTACTAGTCAAGGTAAACAATTGTTGATACCTACCCATACCACCTATTCGAATAAATGTGTGAATACATATGATATATTGTATTTGTATTTTCAAGTACTTATTTAATAAATAAAGCACCTGCTACCTACCTTAATGAAATGTTCCCTTTGTCCCTTTTATAGGTTTGTATTGTACGGAGTCCCAACTTTACAATGAAGAACTATTTCGAAATCGGATACTGTCTACTTGAACATACAAATTTCATACATTTGGAAGTACGAGTGATTAGAAAGTTATTGGAAGTACCTGCTTTTAATTGGTAAAATTACGAGAATTATTTTGAAAAAAATTCAACATTCATTGGTAAGTGATTTTTTTTCAATTTTTATATATGCCTACTTGGACTTGCGAAGGTATGTGCTTTCTTTTCGTAATTTGTAAGCAAAATTAACACCCTTTACCATTTGCCAAATGTTCTGACTTTTTGAAAGTATTTTTTTACTGATTCAAACTTTTTGAAAAATTCTATCCAAGAATTGAATTTATTATTTTTCAAATCAAGGCACCATTTAAAAATGAAACAAAATTTTCTAGAACTGGATGTAATATATGTACTTACCTAGATTTTACAGAGTACATTTTGGAAATTGATGAAAAAGTGCCTTATATTATAAGCTAATATACCATAAGTTAAATAGGTACGAATCGATTTTGATGCCCCCTTGCCACACTATCTTCTAAATGGCAGATCAGTTTTATGAGGCCATACTTTTCAAGATCATTTCATTACACCGGCAGTATTTTAAAATTTCAATAGGGGAACTGAATTTTCCAATCTCCATTCAAAATATGTAGAAGTTTGAAGTTTTTTGATGAAGTGAGCCTGCGAAAAATTGATGCGATTTTTGGAAGATGGCCTGAATTGGTTCTTCACATTTCCAATAAGTCAACAGGTTCTTTCCCAAGTTTTCAAAAGTCAACCTCACACTGTTTTTGATTGATCTTCTTTCCAAGTTGTTTTAGAATCTGACATTATGTCAGGAAGTCGAGAAAATTTTTTCCTGTTTTCAAAAGTTAGTATCTTTTGATAGATTTTCTTTCAAGTTTAATAAAATCTGGCATAGGTAATGTCAAAAAGACAACCTGTATATCTGGCTGAGTCTGACCGGGTCTGTAAGCTTTCCTAGGGTGTTCTCTCGACTCTCTGCATTCGGGGCTGCAGTGTTGAGAATTTTCTGGTCGGATCTGCTGCACGGACATGTCTGTGCAGCGGAGGGTCTGTCGTCCTTGTCTCGCTGCACCAGAGATGAAGAGATTTATTAAAATTGAGTCCGAGTCTCACGAGTTCGAGTTTCACAATGAGGAGCTCATTTTAAAACTTTTTCTGAGAGTAACACGAACTACTCAAGTTAAAAAAATCACTTTTGAACACATGTTCATCAGGACTTTATAGTGGTTTTTTGTCTGGCTAGTTTTTTATTTTCATTTCTGCAATGAGCTCCTCTGAGAGTCCCTTCATGAGTCTTGAGTCTCACAAATCCAAAGTTTCTGGTGTTAGTCAGTCCGGTTGCTCAGTCTCCATCGACTGGTGGTTCTCTGTATATACGCTCAGTTGCCGACTTACTTGTCCACCCACCCGTAAAGTCAGCCCAGTCTTGGTCAGCTCAGTCAAGTCAACACAGGTCAAAGGTCAGTGTGATAAAAATGGAAGTAAAGTCTGCGATGCCGGTTACACGCTTCCTGGTGGTGATTTCAGCCGAGATTACTTGGAGGTAGATGTGCCATTGTTGGTGGGCGTGGTGGAAATTTGTGGTGGCGAGGGTCTTTCGGGTCTCCTGGCTCCCTGTCGCGGTTGGGAAAAGATTTTCCTGAGGGTTAAAATTTTCCTGTGATGGGTTAAAATTTTCCTGATGATGGTTAAAATTTTCCTGATGGTTGGACGGCAGAGTGGGCTCTCGTTGCTCCAATGCTTTGTTGCGTTTGCTTGCGGTGACATGTTGAACTCTGGGTATGATTTGTTGTCATTGCTGCTTGGGGGTTGTGTTCCTGAGCACCACAGCCTCGATGGCTCATTAGGCTAATATAATTAAGTAGATTAGGATGTATGAAGTAGATCAATTACATGAAATTAGTACATATCTGACTGAAAGACCTCCGGCTCCATCTTACCAAATTTTGGGCTCAATAAAATGTTGCGCTGGACTTGACTTGGAGGAAAAAAAGAGAATGGGAAAGTATGGAGTTGAGAATTGGTTTCCATTCGTTGTAGTTTTTTTTTCTGGACTTCTCGTCTTTTGGCAGCAAGAAAAATTCCCTTAATTAATTTATAAAAATGCTTTGCACTTCTCAAGAGATTTTTATTACGTATTTAGAATAAAATGGAAAGTTGATAATTAAAATCGAAAATATTTTAACATACATAGTAATAACGTGTTATTTTTTAGGAGCTGTTTCCCACCTACTGACGACTCACATCCTCAAACTGAGAATTACTCCGGGAAAATTCCAACACATATCACGCTATTGAAAATCTCAAGATACCAATCAAGGTAAACTATACTTACATTTTTGTACATAATAATATGCGTGTTGAATATAATGCATTTTTAATATTCGGTAAATACACATAAAGTAGGTACCTAAATAAAATATTTCGTTTTATAGGTTCGCATCGTATAGCAATAAAGAATTATTTCGACTCTGAGATCTGAACGTATGAATTCAACATTTTGAAGAACCTCTTACAAGTAATTAGAAAGCTGTGAAATCTAATAATTTGCCAATTACCTGCTCATTTGATAGAATTACAACTTAGTACAAGGTAAATTTTAAGACAAATTCAACGATCGTCGGTGAGTGTTTTTTGTTTTTTTCCCCTAAATATTTTATAGAAATTGCCTCATACATGTCAACTCGGTCAACTTGATATGTCAGAGATGGTAAACAGATGAGCTTGAGGGGAAAATGATTAGTGTTGGCCTGAGAATATTCTCAATGCGCATAATCTGAGAATATTCGCGAATATTCGCGAATATGCTCAAATGCTTGGAGAATGTTCTCTCAAAAAAATAAAAATGATGACTTTTTTCAAAAAATTTAAAGATTTTTCTACAATTTTCCACAATTTACAAGTTTTACCACTACTTTTCTTTATAAATTTCCAATTTTCCTTGATAATTTGAAACCTTTTCATGGAAAGTTTCCAATTATCTCTAAACTAAGCAAAATGTTCTAATTTTTTGAAAAGAATCTGCGGAATATGCGCATATTCTTGCGCATGCGCAAGCAAAAAAAGAATATTCGCGAATTTGCCCAACACTAAAAATGATGAATTTTAAAATTATATTTAAAGTACCTTACCTGGGAGTTTTTTGAACAATGAGTAACATCGAATAGTCATCGGTTTACACGAGATTGAATTTATGCTGTCGAAGTGTTGATTTTGATGTGAACCCTCCACCTCTTTGTCAATCCATTCTATGTATGTGGCCCAATACTTTCCAGGAAATTTTGGGATATTGACACTGATGAAAAATTGAAAAGTGTTTCCTGCCTAGGGGAAGCCCGGGCAAGAAGAACACCCCGGGCAAAAGGAATACTTCAAATTACATTTTTTCTATAGTCTGTTCACCAAAAGAAGGTACCGAGTCTAAACGAAAAGTTTTGTATTTTCAGCCAAATATTTGCGTTGCAAATTCACTGAAAACTGAGGGTGCGTTTACTGTAAAGTACAAAACACATTATCATGTTACATAAATTGAAAAAGTATGTGGAATGAAGTACAAATTCTGATCTGGAATGAAATGAAATATTGAATAGGGGTATTTAGTTGAAATGAAATAGGAAAATTGACGTGAAAATGAAATGTAGTATTGAAAATTTGAATAATCTCTTGCTGTTTATTGTAAGCGTACCTCGAATTCTCAATGATGGCCTCAATCGCAGCGCAAATATTTGGCCGCAAACAGAAAATTTTCTGTTCAGCTCAGTACCTTCTTTTGGTGAACAGACTATAATATAAATGCAGGAAGTTGGTTACACTGTCATTATTTTGATAGCGTTTTGATTGCGGAATATTTTGCAACTAAAAAATTTGCAATAACTGGGTTTGTCTTTTTCTGAGAGCCTATTTTGTGATTTCCAGTAGTTGATTTTCATAACAGTAGCTTTGAATTTTTCAAACGATTTCAATACCAGAGTACCTACAAACATAAATAAGATCTCAAATTGAAGTAAATTTTATCTACTTTCCAAAAATGTAAGAACCATTTCTATCAATTCGACTCTTATGTACGTAATTTTGAAAAAAAGTAAGTCATGTTGTTCCGGGTAAGAGGAGCAGGGCAAAAGGAATAATTAATTAGATGGGTTTTTGTAAGGGAAAAAATGAAAATTACAAAAAAATTGGATTTTGATGATGTGTTACTACCAAAATTTCTTTAGAAAGCTAGCGAATACTCAAAAGCTCTCTTAACAGATCCAGAGGCGATGATAATCGTATCACTTGCGACTCGTTTTTTTCTGAATTATGCGATGTGCAATTTCCGCCAAAACTTTGCCCACAAAACTCTCAAAAAATTTTTCAGGAATTTATTTTAACACTAATGATCTTTGTTTATCACCAATGTAATCTCCTTCACAATAAATTGAGTTTATCCTCCCACTTTTTCATCAAATTTTATTGGTTTTCCTCTTGCCCGGGGTGATTATTCCTTTTGCCCGGGTGTTTTGAAAAAAATTGGAAAAAAAGTTGTTCTGGAAAAATGGGAATTAAAGATCGATAAAGATATGTTTTTGTTATTGCAAACACATTTTTGAATAGTAGAAGGTTTGAGGTTTATTTTGATACCATTACATCAAGGATTAAACAATATCAACATACGTTTTTGGTCGCTTGAAGAAAAAATTGTTCGTTTTGCCCGGGCTTCCCCTACGTACATACTTATTTATAAGTAGAATTTTATTTATATGAGCCTATTTTTTTCCCTCTTAATATTATAGAAATGGGCATTATCAACTAATAGCAGTATTTTTTTACACATAGTTTAAGTTGAATACGATTTGATTTCGATTTTTGATGAACCCCTTCCCAAATGTTAAAAAAGTCTGATGAACGTATCAGAAAGTCATTTTTGAAAGTTCGATAGTTACAATATTTCAATAGGTACCTAATTCATTGTGTTTTTTTTCTAAGTCACGACAAAATGTCAGAAAATTAACAAACTTTTTCTATTATGTACTTTTTCCTTAAGTTATCAAAAGTCAACCTCACGTTATTCCTCAATCTACCTGTCTGTCTTTCGTGTCGTTTTCCGTCCTCGGTTGGTACCACCACGCTCGGGAAACCTGCACGACCATGTCATGCTCGGCTTGTCATGTCCGGGCTGCTCTGTTCCGTCTGTTAGGTCCGCTTGAACGGGCTGTCTGCTCAGCCCCACAGTGGTAACTGAGCAAAATTTAGGTGAGGAAAAAGTCAAATAATGAAATATAAGTACATATTTCAAAATTACTTATTCAAGTAGGCGGACTTTTTTCCTCCTAAGTTCAGCAAACAGGTTCCACTGTGGGACTGGCAGTTGTCCATGGCGGTTTTTACTTCCATGGCCTTGTCGGGTCCGTCGAGTAGGTTCGGCTGCTCTGTTCGTCTGCTCGGTGTCCTCTGCTTGCTCCGACTACATGGTACGGCTAACCTGCTGGGATGCTCGGTCCACCGGCATGTCGCAACTTGACACAAATGGAAATACCTTCAAGTCTCATCCTCGCCTAAGAAAAGTTTGAATTATGGATATTTTTTCAAAACGGTGAACAGAAGAGTAAACATTTCAAAAAATTGGTTTTAGCATTATGTTTTGCTTTGAATTTATTCGTCGATTCCACGATTAAATTTACGCTCCCAGTTTTGAACAAAGCCAAAAAATAAACTGTTATTTTTGATTTTTTAAATATATAAGTACCTATTTATATTTCTTTAGTTTAGTTAGTTTACTTATTGTTAGATAGGTAGGTAGGTAGTTCTAGATGGGTTGTTAGACTGTGGTGCCGGTTACACTCTTCCTAGTAGTGATTTCAGCCGAGATTACTTGGGGGGATATGTGCCATTGTGGGTGGGTGCAGCGAGGTGTTGTGGCCACAAGGGTCTTTAGGGTCTCTAGGCTCCCTGTGGCGGTTGGGAAACTATGGTATGTTCTACATAGCCTGCAACTTGCAACTCGCAACTTTGGTTATTGGCTGAAATTGCGCAACTCTGAATCAAAATCTTTTGATTAGGTTGCAGGTTTCGAGTTGCAAGTTGCAGGCTATGTAGAACAGCCCTATTTTTCTCGATGGTAAGACTGCAGAGTGGGCTCTTGGTGTTGCAATGCTTTGTTGCGTTTGCTTGCGGTGGCATGTTGAACTCTGGGTATGATTTGTTGTCGTTGCTACTCGGGAGTTGTGTTCCTGTGCACCACAGCCTCGATAGCTCATTAGGTTGATTATATTTACTTACAGTTCTCTATCCTATACTATTGAGTTAAAATACAAAAGACGAAACGAAAATATGTATAACTCGAATTTGAATATATTTTCGTGATAGATGCCCAAATAATTCCGAAAAAAATTATATGAACGAACTTTTAAGATAGTAATAATGAAAAAATGTACTTATTTTTTTTAAAATGTATCTAGGTACACCCTGTCTGAAACCTGAGTCCCTGACCTAAGGACCAAGAAGAATTTTTTTCTTACATCGTTAGTACCTTTTCTGTTTCTGTTCCAGGTGTTCGAGAAAGCAGCCATGTCTACTCTTAGATCCAAGTTGAGTTCCTAGCTTTGTCACATTGGTCCTTCCACCTCATCATTTTTCAATTTTTGGATTTTTTTTTTTGGAAAATGAAAATTGTAAGTGCATTAATTGTACTGGATTATTGAATAAGTATTGCAAAATTTTAAGTGGGGAGATATTCAAGTTTAATGTTCAAAATTTGTAGAAGTTTGAAGTTTTTTGATCAAGTGAGTCTGCACAAAATTGGTGACATTTTTGGAAGGTGGCTCGTCGAATTGTCTCTTCACTGGATTCGGCACAGCTTGGTATAACAAGACGGGCCCTCGGCTGTTTCCATACAAAGATTCTAGGTCTTTTCATCCGCTGTCTTCTAAAAAATTCTCCAATTTTGAAACAAGGTCGCGAAATCAATAAACTGATGAACTTGAAGAAAAATTGGAATGAATTTTGGGAAAGGACAGAATTGAGCAATGGTTTATTTATGCATTAAAAATGCATCTTTGATGGTTTTTAAATTTTTGGTCAACAAAAAATCCCCCTTTTCATTGATAAAGTAGATAAATCGGTTTTAAAAATATGCATACCTACTAATCTACATGTATGTAGTTGGTACGTCTTTTTAAGGACTTCTTTTTGTTTGGGATAAAATTGGTAGTTTTTCTGTTCTGTTTTTGTTTCAGGTATCAACTATGTATTTCTGCCTATCTCTTATCAAAATGCGTCACATGTGTTGGAAAAATTTCAAAATAGAAAATTTTATCTGAGAAGTACCTACTTCTATGTAAGTATGTTGCCTATTTGTCATTTTGATTTTTTCCTCTCTTTCAGAATTCAGATTAATATCTGCATTTATTAATTAAAGTCATTTCCACAGATTATAACACACGTACTCATAAAACTTCGTCACGTGGTGTTGTTCATCTCAAAATGTGAATTCGTAGCCTAACGTAGCTCAAGTCAGAACAAACTACAAAGGTGTCTCAGTGTCTGATTGGATTTCCGAGATTAATGGTGAGTTCCAAAAACGCACTTAATTTATGAAATTTATTCACATCTGGTTCGTCATAATCTTATGTGTTTTTTAAAAAAAAATTTTTTCAGGAAAGAATATTTTAAAAGCGTTAAAATTCGGATCTCGTATTCAAAATGACACAAATATTCGTCACCTACCATCGACACGAGTAGATTTTTGCAGTGAAAACATTGAATAATGTAATAATTTTCATTTTGTAAAAATTTTAAGTACCTATTAATTTGAAAATGTATTTTGTAACTCATTTTGTCATGTCCAAATAATTTTGTGTGCAAACCTATGTAATGTATATAGTATGTATTGTATGCAAATAGTATTTTTTTAAACTTGTAAAAGTATCCGGATACTAGATTAGATTTAAGCAGTAGGTTAAGTTGGTGATGATCGTACGTATTTACTTATCAATTACGATATATTCGCGATTGTACTCATTATCTATTTTCATGTCATGTTTATTGTAATTGCAAAATGTTTCATTAATGTTTTTTTGACAGCATAGTTATGAAGATTCATAAGATCTATTGATGGCAGAAAGGTAAGTGGATATTGAATTACTTTGAATACGCGTGTTCGTTTTTTTCGAAATTTGATTGAAAAAGTAAAGATGAATAATGAGTGCTCTTTTTTTGATATTGAACGGTTTTAGATGTTGAGGCTTCGATGAAAAATATTTTTTTGTAAACTCCAACGTGTCTCTTCAAAAATTGTACAGAAATAATTTTTTTTTAATTCATTAATTCATTTTTAAAACCTAAATAAGAAAAGTACATTATTTAAATGATGGAGTATTTAGTCGTATTTTAAGATGATTTACAAATGGATTGGGTTGCGGACTTCGAGACAATAATTGGTAAAAATAATTTAGAAGAATTATGGAACGCTACCGCTGATAGATATTATAGGTACGTAAGTTTTTGAAATGGTCTAGAAAAACTCCTTCGAGATGACAATGCCTACCTACCAATAAAGAAGTTAGGTAATCAAGAATTCAGATCAATAGTGAATTGAAAACGTATAACGTGAATGAAGACAGGGTAGGTGAAAAAATTTAGCATTAAGGTTTTTCATTTTCCACATTCCGCCCCCTCCCTTCCGTAAACTTGATATTGTAGGCCTATTCGGTGATATGAAAACATTGAAAAACTCATTTTTTAGATGTTTTAAATTTTGATTTTGAAAGTTAAGCGTTTTATAAAATGTTGATATTATGAACCTGAACCCCTTGCAATGAAACGACAGATTTTTCATTTTAATTTTTTTAAAAAATGGCTTTACCCGGTATATTATTTTTAAAATGAATCTTTGAAAATAAGTCGTTCCTAGTTCTGGTTTCCAAAATGTTTTCAAAATACCTAGTTTGAAATTTTTTTTCTGGTTCCAAAAGGTAACTGTTGGGTTATATTTTTATTTCATTTCTGCGAAAAACGAGTGAAAGCTCTTTTTCAACTTATTCGAGATCGCAGATTCGCCTTCCCGAAAAACCTCCTAAAACCAAATTTCGACTTGTAGGTTTCAATAAAATCTCATTTTCGCGCCACTTCGTTGCCATTTTTGTGCTATTTCTAATTTCATTGTCAATAACGCGCCATGCGTTCCATTTTGGCGCCACTTCGATGTAATTTTTGTACCATCCATTTCGTCGCCAATTAACGCGCCATGAAAACGCCAAAGTATCCTCAATATGATCCCATTGAAACGCCACATCACCGCCAACCAGACTTGTATGCATTTCCGCGCCAACTCACTACCAACACAACATTCAGGGAGCAGATCAAACCAGTTTGGCCTGCTTTCTGATTGGCTAAAATTTTCCATGTTACTGCCACCGTGCCACGTTCAGCTTCAGCCAGTGTTGCCAATTTAGCGGTTTTCAAGCTATTCCTAGCGATTTTGAACATAGAAAACCGCCAAAAAATGTCAATCTAGCGGCTAGCGGGAAGTCTAGCGTTTTTGACTTCATGGCCACTTTTACCATTTTAACTCACAAATTCAGCATTTCAGCTAAAAAATATTGAATTTTTGAGAAAAAAAAATCAATGAAATTGAACTTTTGTAAAACCCATCCACTCAATTTCATCAATTCTTTGGTAATTTTTGAATGATTTCACTGTTTTTTAGTTTTTAGTCATTTTTGTACAGTTTTAAAATTTTAACAAATTGAATCTTCATCAGTTTTGTATTTTTTACATGACTTGAGGTTTTAAAAAAATGATGAAAATCTAGCGGGAAGTCTAGCGATTTTGCTATATGGAATTTAGCGGTTTTTAGCGGTTTTTTAGGATCAATCTGGCGGGATTTTTCAATATGGCATTGGCAACACTGGCTTCAGCTCCAAGAGTCTCATCCATTCTACTACCGCGTGGCGCGTTTTGCACGACGGCTACCTAATTTAATTTATCCAATATCTCTTGTAGGTACCTAATTGTTTTCTGCGAGTTTTTCTAATAATCTGTCACTTTGATTGTATAATATTTCCGTGAAAAAAAGGATTTTTGACGCGTTTTCAATATTGTTGTTTGAATCAGTATTCAGTTTTGAATTACTGGAATTAGTTCATTCGATCTACATACCTAGGTATATTGTTTGTCAGGTGCGCGAATCTTTCCCGTCGAAAGTATTTTTGCCAATCTTCAGCCTCAAGTGATCCTTCTGTACTGGCACAAGTAAATCAAAATGATTGATTTTGATTGGGATTTGTTTTCTCGAAAAGTACCTACTCTGCAAGATTTAATTATTGACCAAATAGCTCAGCGTTTATGGCATGATGAAATGATTTTGAAACGAAAGTCAGCCACGTGTTCGTACCGTAGTAACGGTAAGGATAGTGAAACATCTACGGATATAACATTCGATTCGACAAATCCTCTGTTCAGGATATTGAAGATTGGTCAAAAAATTACTTCGAATGAAACGAAGCCAGCAAATTCAATTTGTATACCACCCAATATTGAATATATGATTAGGCAGCGTATTTTGAAAATAGAAACCGAAATCAAAAATTGGCTTCAGTATCATCGTGAAGAAGTGTTCAAAGGACCCATTTACCACAATCATCAAATTAATATTTTGAATCGACTCGATTTTAATGAACTAACGTACGATAATAATTGCAGAATCAATTACAAGAAAACTGCTCGAAATATGCTAGATTGTAAAAAGTTTTCTGTGATAGATAAATTTATGATCGCTAGCGCGTACTGTTTCGGACATGACATTGCACAGATGTGGCCCGCTGTATCAAAAGTTCTTCATCGTTACGAGTTTTCATTTGATTTATATCCTCTACCGTATTATTGGAGATGTCAAATGACAAACCGTTTAAATGATATGCCGGTTGCGGTTCAAGGAAATATAAGAAGAATCTGCCCACGTGTGGGAGGTAATGTACTGGCATGGGAGTACTTTTATGAAATCTTGTTAGGTGCGAAAATTGACTTGGACAGTATTGACCGCGTTTTCCGTTGTGCTTATCCGCAAAGTATAGAAGCAACAGTGAAAAAGTGTTTTCCTGCATTAAGCGAAGATGATTTGAAATATGTCTTTTCAAATTATGGTTCCAATATAATGATTCGATTGATGACGACTCCCAGTCTTCGGAAATTCGTGTTACCAATATGGTTACGCGTCAATCATATAATTGATGGCGATACGCTGCTTCGTATTTTTCAAGAGATACTATTGAAACAAGATTCAGAAAAAATTATTCAATTTTTATCGAGAGAAATATGGCATCATACTTCATCTGAACTACGAAGTTACGTTTTAAACTATTTCCAACGTTCGAATTCATTCAACGAATTTAGAACTTTGATGTATGAAGAATAACGAGATTTATATGTTTTATAATTAAATAGTTACCTATACATATGTAGATGTTCCTAGTGTATAAAAGAATGATTTTTTTATTCTAGATTTCTTGTAATAAAAATGTACATAGTCTTGCGTAAACGAACATTATTTTATTATTCAGAAAAAATTGCGAACAGTACAATCGAATATCGATGAATTAGAATTACATTTTATTTCTGTTATCAGTGCGAGAATTGAAAAAAAAATTCTACGTGAAGAGGGTATTACAAAAATGGGGAAATTTGCAACGAATTTAAATCTATTTTTATTGTGTGCATTGTTTAACACTCATTTCTCATCTAATCCAATGGTTACTATTAGATCTGAACTATATCTGAACCTTTAATTAGATGATCTGCTCTGTTCAGACTTCAGATTCAGCATTCAGAACTAATCAGATCTGACTGATCTGAGATACGACAATAATTTCTTCCTGGCTAACCCGTGCTTTTGGAGAGAAACTTTTATAAAAAAAAATCGATGCGCCTTTTGTTTTCATTTTTTGATTTTTTGATGAAAAATTGGTTTAATTTAATTTAATGAGGTATAATTGAATTGATAATTGAAAATACTATTTCAATAATCAGGAATCGAGATTCAAGAAAAAGATCTGGGTAAGTTTTTTTAAAATTTAACCTTGGGAGTTGGGATGCCTTATTTAAAAAATCAAAAATGCCATAAGGTGGTGAAATTCACCACACAGCATTTTACACATTTTTTTTTACCAATTAATAAAGGTAGGTAGGTCTAGGTACCTATGTTTTGGGGATTTCTCTCCGAGGATTGTAGGATATTGAAAATTAATCTACAAGAGATTGAAAAGAGAGTGAGGGGGCAGTGGTAGAATTCTCGGATACGAGTGTGCTCATTTTTTTCAAAAAAAAAAAAAAAAAGTATGACATTAGTTATATCTACGTTGTGTATGAACGTTTAAAATATAAGCTTCGAATACAAAAATATCAATATTACACATCTAACTCAACGTAATCGAAGGAAACATGGAGAAGATTTCTTCAAGTGAGGCATCAACGGTAGGTAGCTAGGTACTCTCTGATGAAAGTTGAAACAGGAGATGTTTCGCTGAAGAGGTCTAATCGGTGTGATTCGGCTCGTCCATAACATGATGCGAGTCATCGTTCTGCTCACGTATATGTAGCATACTTTTAATGCGGGAACGCATTTCGTCGGATAAGGAAAGCCACTCTTCATCTTGTGACATTAGGCTATCCCAAATACTAGGATCCCTAAGCGCAGACTTCAATGATTGGTCTTGTAAGAGCAACTCCGTCATCTCATTAGTATCCCGTAATTCTTGATTTACCATATCCTAAAAACACATACGTCCTTTCTTTAAAAAACTGTGTAACTATGTAGAATAGAGCTCTCAGTAATCTTGAAATATTACTACATACTTACCAGCCTCGCCTGAAGTCTTGCGTTTTCTCCAATCACAGTAATAATATCCGTATTTGTTTGATTCAATTCGGCTGCAAGATTATCATTTTCCCTACGCAATCTGATTGCTTCTTCAATAGCAGGGTGGTGTTCCGCCATAGTTTGTTAGTTTAGTTTCTGTCAGGACACAAATTTCAAATTTCAACTTAGACCCTAACGAAACGTAACGGAGAAACTATTGGAATAAATTGAATTTTAAAAAACCTGAACCTGCTCACTGCTGAGCAAAATCAATTCTGATTTCATCACCGGTCACCCTACGGCTACATATGTATATTTTATTAAAAATTAAAAACAGAATTCACGAAAAAGACATGTAGAAAATCATCAATGCGCATGCGCAACGTCAAATAGGTCGACAAGTAGGTAACTGACGATTATTTAGACGCCATAATTTCACGAGGGGTTGAGGGCTGGGGTGGCATGTTCACCTATTCAATTTATGAATTTATTCAACATCTCTTGTACCTAATTGTTTTTCAATCTAAGAGTTTTTCTACTAGTCTGTCACTTTGATTATAAAAAATTTTCTTCAATATTGTTTGAATCGCTGGAATTGGTTCATTCGATCTACCTAATTGTTTGCCAGGTGAGAGAATCTTTCTGTCGAAAGTATTTCTGTCAATCTAATTATTTATAAATAAAAAATTGTGTTTGATTATTTTAGATTTCAGCCTCAAGTGATCCTTCTGTACTTACTGGGACAATATTTAATCAAAATGATTGATTTTGATTGGGATTTGTTTTCTCGAAAAGTACCTACTCTGCAAGATTTAATTATTGACCAAATGGCTCGGCGTTTATGGCACGATGAAATGATTTTAAAACGAAAGTCCGTTAAATCCACGTGTTCGTACCATGGTAACAGTAAGGATAGTGAAACATCTATGGATATAACATTCGATTCGACAAATCCACTGTTCAGGATATTGAAGATTGGTCAAAAAATTACTTCCGATGAAACGAAGCCGGCAAATTCAATTTGTATACCCGCCAAAATTGAATATATGATTAAGCAACGTGTTTTGAAAGTCGAAACCGAAATCAAAAAGTGGCTTCAGTATCACCGCGAAGAAGTGTTCAAAGGACCCATTTACCATAATCATCAAATTAATATTTTGAATCGACTCGATTTTAATGAAATAACGTACGATAATAATTGCAGAATCAATTACAAGAAAACTGCTCTAAAAATGCTAGATTGTAAAAAGTTTTCTGCGATAGATAAATTCATGATTGCAAGCGCGTACTGTTTCGGATATGAAATTGCACGGATGTGGCCCGCTGTATCAAGAGTTCTTCATCGTTATGAATTTTCATTTGATTTATATCCTCTACCGTATTATTGGAGATGTCAAATGACAAACCATTTAAATGATATGCCGATTGAGGTTCAAAGAGATTTAAGAAGAATCTGCCCACTTGTGTCAGGTAATATACCGGCATTGGAGTTCTTTTATGAAATCTTGATAGGTCGGAAAGTAAACTTGGACAGTATTGACAGCGTTTTCCGTTGTGCTTATCCGCAAAGTGTAGAAGCAACAGTGAAGAAGTGTTTTCCTTCATTAAGCGAAGAAGATTTAAAATATGTCTTTTCAAAGTATGGTTCCCATATAATGATTCGATTGATGACGACTCCCAGTCTTCGAAAATTCGTGTTACCGGTGTGGTTACGTGTCAGTCATATAATTGATGGCGATACGCTGCTTCGTATTTTTCAAGAGATACTATTGAAACAAGATCCAGAAAAACTTATTCAATTTTTATCGAGAGAAATATGGTATCATACTTCATCTGAATTACGAAGTTACGTTTTAAACTATTTCCAACGTACGAATTCATTTAATGAATTTAGGACTTTGATGTACCTATGAAGAATGACGAGATTTTTATGTTCTATTTTATAATTTAATAATAGGTAGGTACATGTGCCTAACTGCCTATAGTGTATAAAAGAATGACGTGATTTTGTAATTATTTATACTCATTCATCATGTACATAATATTGTGATCTATTGGCGTGCTATATCAATTATGTAATATCTAATAATGATTTGTTTTATTCTAGATTTCTTGTTATAAAAGTGTAGTCTTGCGTAAACGAACCTTTATTATTCAGAAATAATTGCGAATGGGTATAGATACCTAGTGCATAATGAATAGGAATTTATATTTTTTCTTCTCTTATCAGTGCGAGAATTGCAAAAAAAAAGTTTTCTCAAGTGAAGAGGGTATTACAAAAATGGGGAAATTTGCAACGAATTCAAATTTATTTATCCTCTAAAATTTTAAATTTTCAGAGTCCAATGAGCTACAAGTACTACAAAATTGTATTTATTTTTCCTTCATATTTCATGTATTTTTATTAAATTGTAAATTTATTTACGTCCGATCGTATTTTTTGTTGAATTATCATACGTATTCGTACCTAGAGTAAATGCCGATGTATGTAGTGGTGCGAGTGCTCTCCCCTCTCTCTCTTGTGTGAGATTACGCTCGTTACTTCGTACTGATAAGATGTATGTACGTGTATCCTAATTATTATGTGAAAATGGCTGTGTTATTATTGCTTGTAAATATGTTGAATAAAATGGAAAATTGAACGGTTCGAGTATTTAATTTAACATTTTTTGCAGTATTGAATAAACATAGGAACGATCCTATACAGACTGCTACTGCTACGAGTAAAATGGGAAAACAGCACAAAGAAGATGAACAAGGTACTTGCAAAATTTGTTAACCCGACGATTGTCTTTTTTATTTTTATTTTTTTTAAACATTTTTTCTTTATAAACCACTATGATTGGCTTTTGCAGTTGCTGTAGAGAAACAACCTGAAAAATATGAACGCCAGTCTGATGATTTGTGTACAGGGTTGTTAAATTACCGTAATTTATTCGCTGGTAAAATACGGCGGTAAAATACGGTATTTTACCGTATTTTACCAATTTGAATATCATGAACTTATAGTGTTCAAACTTCAAACCTTCAAAAGTTCAAACATACAAAATGATTGTACATTATGTAATGGGTGGAAATTTCAATAATTTTCTGCTTGAAATTTGAAAACAATATGAAACTATAAAAGGGTTAAAATTAAAAATTACATTAACAACACTTGAAATTGAAAAACATTGAAGTTACTGAAAATTACTAAAAAGTAAAAACTAAAAAGTGATGAAAGATGGCCAATGCCAATGGGGGAAAAAAAATTAATTGTATAACCAATAACCATGCATGGATTAAAATTAAAATTTAAAATCATTCAACATTGTCAAAAAATAAAAAATTGACCAATTTGGTTATTTTAAATAAAATGATTGAAATAACCAAAATTTAATGATTTTGAAGTACATTTTAATGACATTTCAACATGTTTTCACGATTTGATGCAATTTTTTCTGATTTTTGACCAATTGTGAATAATTTTCTGGCAATTGTTTGGTAATTTTCAAGATATTTTCCTGTTTATATGTAGCATGTATCAATTATCATTAGCATTGATGCAAATTAATTGTGAATTTTGATGCCAATCATCTTCAGCTGTTGATTCATCCTTTCAACTTTCAAATAATGTGGCAAAAAAATGCTTTTTGGTAATTTACGGTAAAATACGGTAATAAACTTTTGGTAAAATACCGTAAAATACGGTAAAATACCACCGTAATTTACCGACATAAATTACCTTACAACCCTGTTTGTGTAGTATTCCTTGTATGCCTACGTCGCAGATAAGAGCAGAGTTGGCGCGATTCCTCGGTTCGTCAGAATCGGATTCCTGAATTACGATTCCCATACCTGAGAGAATCGGGATTCTCCACTCTCGATTCTTTCACAGAGTGAATCCGGTTCTGAATCCGATTCTTTAGCGGTTCTCGATTCCCTCCGATTCCGATTCCCAAATACTAATTTTTTTCAACTTCAGGACTTGACAAATGAATTTTAAATGAAATCAGTAATTTCCCCAACTAGGTATATGATCATTTTTCATGTTCTATTCTTTCGTTTGTGGCTGTGAGTAGGGAATTGCAGAGAATCGCGAGGGCGCGATTCTCCATTAAAGAGAATCCGATTCTTGCATTGCGCGATTCTTTCACTGCATAGAATCACTGATTTGCAATATTATCACACAACAGCCAATCTTTAAAAAAATGTCACCAGTCTCAAACTACAAAATGCAAATGCATCACTAAAAGCCATTAAAAACAGTGCATTTTACTGTTTCAACACGTGAATAATACCTGCAAGGAATCGCAGGGAATCGAGAAGGTGCGATTCTCTATAAAAGGGAATCGGATTCCTGCGTTTTCCGATTCTTTCGACTTGAAGAACCGCGATTCGAATCCGATTCGAATCGTGAGAATCGGATTCTTTCTCGATTCTTTCGCGCGATTCGAATCGCGCCAACTCTGGATAAGAGTGAAAAAATGCGCTGAAAAACAGTATGTAATGCTTATAGTATTCCTTTCAATGAATCGTTTTGTAGAATACACCAAACAATCGGTATCTACTGTGTATTTTCCACCCTCTCCCCCCTGGAAAAAATTGAAGCACTGCGCAACGTATCCTATGCTTTAAATTTCGATTCGATTTTTCGATTTGATCCCCCCACCCCACCCCACCCCAATACTCTTAAATTCAAGTGAAAATTTGATGTGACTTTTTGGAAAACTCTCCTATTGTTTTATAGACTTCCAAAAAATGACATCATCAAGAGAATAAAAACGCCTTATTCTTGAAAACCCAACGTCATTTGTTGTTTAAGGAAGGTGCGGGGTACCGGGGTCGAAGGGATTTCGATTTTTCCGGTCCTTTTATGATTAAAAGTCATTTTGGTGTCGACTTTAGATCAGCGTGGATTAATCTATTGTGTTTTTGTTCCTTTCAGAAAGAAAATATCCCGCAAGAGTGTTAGTCGAATGGCACGCTATAATGTCAATAGTACTCATTTCATCATAAAATTTACGGCGAACTTGCGGAAAAGAGATAAAAAAATAACACATCAGCAAATGCACCATGTTCATATATTAATTGGGCACATGTAAGTTTCGATCTCGAAGACAGTAGTTTGTTTGTGATTTTTAGCACAGAATGCGTTAATTAATCATGTGTGTGTTTATTATAGGCGCTACCACATAAAATCAAAGTTGGCGATTGAGATTCCATTTAATCCTCAACCACCAAAAGATCATTTACTTCACCAAGGTAACTATGTAATCTATACTTTTTTGTACAATTATTGATAAATCAAGGCTTCAGATTTTTTTGCAACGAATATTTCAAAACGAAAACGTTCAGTTGTCTATTCTAGTGAACTTATGATTACTGGATAATTTACTTTGTTATGTGTTAAGAGATATTACATTCTTTCCAAGTAATGTTTGTGTTCTTTTGTGTTTTTATAGACTTATCCGAGGAGGAGAAGAAAAAATTTGTCGACGAAGTCCAGAAGGTACTACGAAAGATCTTCTCCTGCGAGGTTATCCCAGCCCGAGATATTCATTTTTATTGTTCGTTAATTAGCCGAAAATGTTGTTTTAAACAAGAGGAAATAAACGAATTTTTAGGTTGTTGATATGGTTTTTTTTATTTAACGCCTTTAATTTCTTTATCAATGAATTGTTGCTCACTGGTAGCTTATTGCTGGGATGAATATAAGTATTAAGTACTACGCAAGCAATCACAATAATTACTTCGAACGTCTGATGTTAAGAACTTAAGACACGTAAGCAAAATAATGAAATTTACTTGAATCGTTTGACGATGATTTTTCAAAATATTGATTAGAAACTGACTAGGGAATGGTATAAGAGTCAAAAAACTCGAAACTATTGGTCGCGGATCTGATCGAACGGTTGCCTACGTATAGCATATGAAGGGGCTACCCTCACGGAAGGAAAAAAACTGCTAGTTTACTCTTGTAGGTAGGTAGTTTACAAGTAGTATTTTAGAAATACTGCTATAGTAAGTGTAATTACGGTCGCCGAGTCCGAATCTTGTGTCCATTTAGAGCACATTGGTGACCGCTTCAGTGAGAAATTTTGAAAATTTTTAACACCTGCACGGATCGAATTGCAAAACGAGCTCATGCGACCTCAAATTAGCCAGAAAACGTTTTGAAAAATGCAAAATTTAATAACTTTTTAGACCAATTTTAGCTTGCCGTTCCTGAATCCTAAATTTCTTTACACGAAAACTAATGGGGTTTTTTGAGAGAAGCGTCTCGAAAACTTCAAACCCAGAATTACCAACGAACAATGGTAAAAAGTATTTATAGGCTCACACCGATCAAAACGGAGTTACATAACATTGATGATGAAAAAATGTGAGCTTGAGGGTAAAAGTGATGAATAATTAACAACTACTCCAGGTTAAAAAAAAATAATAATTTTATTCATAAAATAATGAAGGTATAACTATCAAAAATTCACATTCGATTCGTTTTCACTTCTTTGAGTAATTTCTTAAACACGTTAGGCCTATCAAAATTTCATTATAGGTAGGTAAGACTTGATTCCCATCAATTTAAATGACATTGACGTTGTTCAATTGAAAATATCCTACGTTCTTTTTCATCTTTATAATCCCTATAATAAGATATTTCGTTATACATTTTGAATCCAACTCTCTCAGCTAGAATTTGAGATTGAATACGAGTGTATATAGTTATACATCCTTTCACATCGTGGGCATTCACTGGTTTTTCCAAGCAGAGTAGAAGATTGTCATTGTAGTCTTGTAAACCAAAAAAAAATAATGAAAATATGAAATATTCATTAGAAAAAAGAAAGGAAAAATACTTCCAACTCCTCAAAACTCAAAAGTCATCAGTCAAATTCAACAACGTTGGGAACATTTTTTTTTTTTAATTTAAAAATTAAAATTAAAAACAAAAAAATTCACGATCTTGAAAAAACTAAAAGTGTACAAAAGTATCAATGCGCATGCGCAACATCAAATAGGTCGAAAAAGTAGGTAAACTGACACGATCTGCGCTCTGCGCGATCATTTCATGGTTTCATGGGACAGGTTCACCTACTTAGTTTATCCAATATCTCTTGTACCTAATTGTTTTCTATGAGAGTTTCTACTAATCTGTCACTTTGATCATAAAGTATTTTCGTAAAAAAGAGCATTTTTGACGCGTTTTCAGTAGGGATTGTTGTTCGAAGTTCGAATCGCTGGAATTAGTTCATTCGATCTACCTATTGTTTGCCAGGTGAGAGAATCTTTCTGTCGAAAGTATTTCTGTCAATCTAATTATTTATGAATAAAAAATTGTGTTTGATTATTTTAGATTTCAGCCTCAAGTGATCCTTCTGTACTTACTGGGACAATATTAAATCAAAATGATTGATTTTGATTGGGATTTGTTTTTTCGAAAAGTACCTACTCTGCAAGATTTAATCATTGACCAAATGGCTCGGCGTTTATGGCATGATGAAATGATTTTAAAACGAAAGTCCGTTAAATCCACGTGTTCGTACCATGGTAACAGTAAGGACAGTGAAACATCTATGGATATAACATTTGATTCAACAAATCCACTGTTCAGGATATTGAAGATTGGTCAAAAAATTACTTCCGATGAATCGAAGCCGGCAAATTCAATTTGTATACCCTCCAAAATTGAATATGTGATTAAGCAGCGTGTTTTGAAAGTCGAAACCGAAATCAAAAAGTGGCTTCAGTATCACCGCGAAGAAGTGTTCAAAGGACCCATTTACCACAATCATCAAATTAATATTTTGAATCGACTCGATTTTAATGAAATAACGTACGATAATAATTGCAGAATCAATTACAAGAAAACTGCTCGAAAAATGCTAGCTTGTAAAAAGTTTTCTGCGATAGATAAATTTATGATTGCTAGCGCGTACTGTTTCGGACATGACATTGCACGGATGTGGCCCGCTGTATCAAGAGTTCTTCATCGTTATGAATTTTCATTTGATTTATATCCTCTACCGTATTATTGGAGATGTCAAATGACAGGTCGTTTAAATGAACTGCCGATTGAGGTTCAAAGAGATGTAAGAAGAATCTGCCCACTTGTGGGAGGTAATATACTAGCATGGGAGCACTTTTATGAAATCTTGATGGGTCGTCGGAAAGTGAACTTGGACGGTATTTACAACGTTTTCCGTTGCGCTTATCCGCAAAGTATAGAAATAACAGTGAAAAAGTATTTTCCTTCATTTAGCGAAGATGCTTTAAAATATGTCTTTTCGAAGTACGGTTCCCTCATAATGATTCGATTGATTACGACTTCCAGTCTTCGGAAATTCGTGTTACCAATATGGTTACGCGTCAATCATATAATCGATGGCGATACGCTGCTTCGTATTTTTCAAGAGATACTATCAAAACAAGATCCAGGAAAAATTATTCAATTTTTATTCAGAGAAATATGGCATCATACTTCATCTGAATTACGAAGTTACGTTTTAAACTATTTCCAACGTTCGAATTCGTTCAACGAATTTAGGACTTTGATGTATGAAGAATGACGAGATTTTTATGTTTTATAATTTAGTATACATATGTGCCTATAGTGTATAAAAGAATGACGCGATTTTGTACCTAATTATTCATACTCATTCATTGTACATAATGTTGTGATCTATTGACGTGCTGTATCATTTAATAATAATGATTTTTTTACTCTAGATTTCATTTCTTGTAATAAAAATGTAGTCTTGCGTAAACGAACATTTATTATTCAGAAAGGATTGCGAACAGTACATAGTGAATTGGAATTTGAATTACGAATTAAATTGTTTTTTCTTAAGTGAAAAGAGTATTAGGGTATTACAAAAATGGGGAAATTTGCAATGAATTCAAATTTATTTATTGTGTCCATTATTTAACACTTACATAGTTACATATTATATTTTTCTCATCCGTAGTTACGAATACATCTGAACCTCTGAAAAGTGAAAACTAAACTAGATGGCTGATGGAATTAAATGATCTGCTCTATTCACTGTTCAGACTTTAGATTCAGAACTGATCAGATCTGAGATCTGAGACTCGACAATAATTTATTAACTTCTTCCTGACTAACGAAAAACTTTTATAATATTAATTATAAAAAATGAAAAAAATTAATACACATTTTTTTGATGAAAATAATTTTATTCAACTCAATTAATTATTATAATAAAATTAATTTAAATTAAAAATAATATTTCAATAATCATTAATCAAGAATCGAGATTCAAGAAAAAGATCTGGGTAAATTTTTTTTGAAATTCAATTATTCAAATTACAATTTTAATTTTATTTAAAAAAAAAAAAATTTAAAAAAAAAATAATGAAAAAGATGTGTGCAAAATCATCAATGCGCATGCGCAACATCAAATAGTTACCAAAGATTTGGCAACGTCGCCAGTGTTGTTTGTTTTCAGAGCCAATCGCACATTTTTTTCCTTCGTTGATAGCGGATAACCCGCGCACACTGTCATGCGAAGTTAACTAACTTATATCACAGACGTACTACGTTTGACGTGACAATTATAACTCACCTCGTGTAAGCCCGCCTTTTCTCAATAACCGAAGCGTGGCACAGACAAAAATAATGAGAACAGAATCAAAAAATCCACTTTGAAAAAATGCATCGGGAGGAAGGCGATTCTGAAACTACGCAAAATTCTGAACAAAATGGCGTTTTGAAAATTTTTCCGCGACCCCCCACTTCCTCTCCCATTGCGACTTGAAAAATCAATTTTCTCCAATTTCTTGAAAAAATGAAAAAATTGAACCGGAGGAAGGGGATATTTAATGTACTTGATTAGACGAGCAAAATGGCGCATTCACAATTTTTCTACCCCCCACCCTTTTCTCTCCCACTACCTGATGTTTTTGTGGAGTGGGGGGAACATGAAGAAAATACAAAAAAATTGAACCGGAGGAAGGGGATATTTAATGTACTTGATTAGACGAGCAAAATGGCGCATTTGAAATTTTTCTGCCCCCCACCCTTTTCTCTCCCACTATCCGATGTTTTTTTAAAAATCGAAAAAACATCGGATAGTGGGAGAGAAAAGGGTGGGGGGTAGAAAAATTTCAAATGCGCCATTTTGCTCGTCTAATCAAGTACATTAAATATCCCCTTCCTCCGGTTCAATTTTTTTGTATTTTCTTCATGTTCCCCCCACTCCACAAAAACATCAGGTAGTGGGAGAGAAAAGGGTGGGGGGTAGAAAAATTGTGAATGCGCCATTTTGCTCGTCTAATCAAGTACATTAAATATCCCCTTCCTCCGGTTCAATTTTTTCATTTTTTCAAGAAATTGGAGAAAATTGATTTTTCAAGTCGCAATGGGAGAGGAAGTGGGGGGTCGCGGAAAAATTTTCAAAACGCCATTTTGTTCAGAATTTTGCGTAGTTTCAGAATCGCCTTCCTCCCGATGCATTTTTTCAAAGTGGATTTTTTGATTCTGTTCTCATTATTTTTGTCTGTGCCACGCTTCGGTTATTGAGAAAAGGCGGGCTTACACGAGGTGAGTTATAATTGTCACGTCAAACGTAGTACGTCTGTGATATAAGTTAGTTAACTTCGCATGACAGTGTGCGCGGGATAACATGCGGTGAAAATGTGGTTTTCGCGAAATTAATTATTTGTAAATATTTTTAAAATCGTGTAAAATAGTTAATTTTATTGCGATCGTTACCAACTAGAATTTTTTCACTTCATCTTCGGTAAGTACATTCTACGTAATATAATTTTGTGAATTCTATATCAAGTTTAAAGAGTGTTTTCGGTGTAAAGTTTAGCCATAACTCAGCTACAAGTGTTTTTTTGATAAATAATTTTCTCAATATTTGACGACTTATTGCGTTCGAACGATGTAAAAGTAATGTAAATATGTTTCTCCTCGTTCTAATGTATCAGTGTTATCAAAATATCGATGTGTTATACATATTTCCTACGATTCGATAGTGTAGTAATCGTAACTTCAAAATGTGATATTCTCTCGTACTAATCCTCTGATTTATCTTCGCAGATATCACCATGGGTAAACCAAGCTTCGAACGTGGAGGCGGTGGACGCGGCGGCGGCGGCGGTGGTTTTAATCGAAACTCATTCGGAGGCAGAGGAGGCGGCGATCGTAACAGCGGCGGTGGCCGAGGAGGTTTCGGAGGAGGCCGTGGTGGTCGTGGTGGCGGCGGCGGCTTCGGTGGAGGTCGAGGAGGCGGTGGTCGTGGCGGCGGCGGTCGTGGCGGTTTCGGTGGTCGAGGCGGCGGTGGTCGTGGAGGCGGCGGTCGAGGCGGTGGAGGTCGTGGAGGCGGCGGCGGAGGTAAATTCAAAGGTGGAAAAACGGTCATCATCGAACCTCACAGACACGGAGGTGTATTCATCGCTAGAGGCAAAGAAGACGCTCTGGTCACTCGTAACATGGTGGTCGGCGACTCGGTCTACGGTGAGAAACGTATCGTTGTCGAGAACGAAGGCGAAAAAGTCGAATACAGAGTGTGGAATCCGTTCAGGTCGAAGTTAGCCGCCGCTATTCTAGGCGGTATCGAAGAAATACACATGCCACCCGGTTGTAAAGTATTGTATCTCGGTGCCGCATCCGGTACGACCGTATCTCACGTATCCGATATCGTCGGACCCGAAGGTTTAGTTTACGCCGTAGAATTTTCTCACCGTTCCGGACGTGATTTATTGAACGTAGCTAAGAAAAGGACTAATATTATTCCAATTATCGAGGATGCCAGACATCCGCTCAAGTACCGTATGCTAGTCGGAATGGTCGACTGTATTTTCGCCGACGTCGCGCAACCAGACCAAGCTAGAATCGTAGCCATCAACGCGCAACACTATCTGAAGAATAATGGTCATTTTGTGATATCCATCAAAGCTAATTGTATCGACAGTACCGCCGAACCAGAGGCAGTCTTTGCCAACGAAGTGAAAAAATTACAAGCCGATAAACTGAAACCGAAAGAGCAACTTACTCTCGAACCTTACGAGCGTGATCACGCTGTTGTCGTAGGTGTCTATAGATCAGCTGCTGCTAAGAAATGACCGTCGACCTGCAGAATAATTATTATTTTTACAAATTTTGTCTATTTTTAAGAAGTTTTATTGTCTATGTCAACAATAAAGTGTTTCATTTTTATAAATCATCGGCTCTTTCGTTTTAATTTATATTCGTTTTTTATTTTTTTTCAGCGGTGATTGAAACGATTACACGAATGAAACGCCGATTTGATATTTATTTTCAAACGATACATAAGTACGAAAAGTATAAAGGAGAATCATCGTAGAAAGTTGTCGTTGTTTTGGTAAAATTATTCTTCGTCGTCGTGTTAACTTCTGAGATATCGCCGCGTCCGGTTCGTTCTGAAAATTGATTGAAGTGAGTCGAGTTAGATCTTTTAAAAATACCTTACGTGAAAAAATGAGTGGTTTATTTACAATCTGCTTCTTCTTCCTCTTCGTATTCTTCGCCCAAGTAATCATCTTCTGTTCCAGCTTCCTGTAATTTAGAATCGATTCGTGGTTTTAGAAAACGAATTAATGCAAAAACTAGAAAATTGTGATATTACGATGGAACTGGCGAGTAATTAGCGAAGCTTTTTAATACGAAGAGAGTATCTACGGTATGGTTATCTAGAGGTAAATTACGAACATGAGCATTTTCGCGAAGCATTTCAAGTTCTACTAGTTGGGTTATTTATACATTATTCGCCTAAACTCTAAATTAAAGACGTTGAAACTCTTCGAAAGTTTGATGATGCAGATTTGAAACACTTTTGAATTTCTAAAGTGTTCTAGTAGAACGTCGATGTTTATATTTTGCTTGAGTGTGCTCGAAATAGAAAAAGCTGGAGTACTTTGAAAGTTTATCTTTTCTCCTTCGAACGCTTAGAAATGCTTAGATTTTTCGTGTGTAATTTTTTTAACTAAGCAGATATTAAAAAAAGTTCAAACAAAAGTTATAGAACAACCATCAAAATATAAATTTTTTAGGTTCATAAAAGGGAGGAACGAGGTTTAGAGAAAATCATTTTTGAGAACGTCTAAACAAAACTCAAAAGTTGCTATAATCAGTTAAATTGACGTGTAAATTGTTGGGGCAGCGAATTGCTTTCAAACAGATCCGTAAAAAAAATTTAAAAAATTGGATGCATGTGTTAGATCGTTGCTAGATAATTCGAGAAAACAGTTCGATGAAAATGAAGCGTAGTAAAGCATCAAAAGAGGAGAATATTTTCCTTGGAATTATTTTTCGGGGGTAATTAAAGGGTTAGATTAGATCAATTATACATAAACTAAGTAAGTATGAGTACATATTCGAACTCAGTATCCTCCCCCCTCCCCCTCGCCCTCCAAGAAAAAAGACAAACGATACAACGTACGGAATTGTCATTAAGGGAATATTTGGACAGTTCTGTTTTGATTTGATTTAATTCTGTTTACTTCAATTCATTGAGAGGGGTTTTGCGATAAGGGCCCTTGTGGTGATATTTCGATTTTTTCAGGAGAGAGAAAACATCGAATTGCTTCGATTTTTTCGATTTTTTTTTTTTTTGATTTTTGGGTGCAGTGTTGTCTTGCGCATAGGTTGGAAGTGAAATTTTGACGAAATTCGTTCATCATCGCCTGATATCCCTGATTTATAAAAGGGACCTTGTGGTGAACAGCCGAATTTACACAACGTTACAGACTACCCCGCAAAAAAATACGGAAAAATTCGGATTCGCCATGAAATTTTACATAGGTAACAACAATAAAATAATTTTTCCATCGACCTTTTTTCTTTTTTTTTAAAAAATTAAAAACAAACAAAAACTTTGTTTTTAGATTTCCCAAAAATGTGAGTTTTTGAGTATTCATGTTCAAGTAATTTTTAAACGAGAAGTTGATGAGATAGGCGAAATCTGATTGCACCATTCGATTTCTCGTGAAAAAGTAAGTCGGAATCGTCAATAAAAAAAAAAAACATCGAATCACCACAAGGACCCATATCGCGAAACGCCTCTCTTGGAGTTTAAATTTAATTTAATTCAATTTTATTTACCTTTGATTTAGTTTAATTTATATTTAATTTAATTCTATTTGTATTTATTTCAATTTAATGTATTTTTTAATTTCATTTCGCCCATTTTTGATTCAATTTTTTGTCATTTTTATTCAATTTGATTGAAATTTAATTTCATTTGTTCCGATTAGAGTTCAATTCAATTCAATTGAACAATTTAATGCAATTCATATTTGTACGTAGATATTTTTTAATTTAATTCATATTTTTCAACTTAAATTGATTTATGTAGGTATTTTTATTTGATTTAATTTATTTTCATTGTACGTAGGTAATTTTATTTTCATTTATTCATTTATTTACTTATTTGATTTAGGTACGTAAATTTTTATTTGAGTATATTCAACTCATTTTCAATTCACTTTCATCCATTTTCAAGTTGATTTGATTTGTGATTAATTTTATTATATTATTGATTAGTATTTTTCAGGGTTTATTTTTCATTTGATTTTTGTTTGATAAGTTTGATCATTTTCAATTCAGCTTTTTTTTAAAAAACCAGGTATCAATTAGTTTATTTACAATTTTTTTTAAAAATAACGTGACTCCAATTATTTTTGATGTGCCCCTGTTCAATTTCTATTTTATTTACTCAAGTTTTAAATTGTTGTATTTTTAATTCAACCGTATTTATTTCGCTGCTATTTACGATTAGTGTAATCATTTTATTTTTAATTCAATTAATTTCAAGTTGAACTCAATTTTGTTTATTTTATTTTAATTTTTTGAAGGCGTTTTCACGTGATTCAAATCATTTTTCTATTCAAATTAATCGAATTTCATTCATTTTTAATTCTATTGTAATTATTTTAATTTTCCTTGCTGCTCAACTTTCTCAAAATTTAATTCAATTCATTTATGTAGGTAGGTAGGTACTTCAATTTCAAATCAAGTTAATTTTGATGTAATTTGAGTTTACCTTTTTTTTTTGTATAATTTTGGGTTACTAAGTAGAGTATTTTTTTTTTCAATTTCCAAAAATTTGATTTTTTTAAAAAGAAAAAATGCTACAGCGTTACGGTTTCAAAGCCCTGCCTTTTGCTAAAATTGTCGAAATTTTCAAATACATAGTTTCGTTTCTTGCTTTACTTTTTCTTAAAAAATATTTATTTTTGTCTAAAAATTACTCAAAAAGTTTACTTTTTTCACACAGAAAATGTCAAAAAGTCTCCCTTATTTTTCAAAAAAGATGGCGAAAAGTACCACTTTTGCTAATAATAGGCCTACGTATTGCTAAGTTATGCCAAAATTGTAAAATTTTTGCTTTTTCATTTTTTTTTTTTTTTTTTTTAAATATTTATTTAACAGTTTCACTTAAGTATTTATTGCTTTTTGCCAAAATTCTCGCCATTCAACATTTTAAAAAAATGGGTCGTTTTTTTGCTAGAAATCCCAAAGTCTTTGTTTTCAAAAGTGGTTCTAAAATCTTGCTTTTTTGCCAGAAATTGCCAAAAAACCATTACTTTAAAATTTTTTTCTCGCATTTTGCCTTTTTTTTTATTACTTTTTGAAATTTTGGTTACATTTTGGTCATTTTTGAGGTTTTTTTTTGTTACGTTACAATATTTTATTTATTTATTTTTTCTTGGAAAAAATTGAGTTTAATTTTCTGTTTAAAAAAGGAGTTTTCATTAACATGATATTTCAGGGCCATATCACAGGACGTTGCTTATGCTTGAAATTTTGCTTAAGACTTCGAGTGGTCCGTTCATAAACATCACATAAAATTTAATATGTAAACATATCACAAATTCGCCAATAGAATTAAATTTTTCACACAAATTGACAAAAATGGCAAGTGGCCGCATATTATTGCTCGTTTGTGAAGTGGCCCTACGATGTCTCAAGCAAAATTGTAAGCATAAGTAACGTCCTGTGATATGGCCCTCAATCGATCTAGGTTTAGTTTAAATCGCTGAGTGTCAGTTTAAAAAAAGAATTTAAAAAAAAAAATAGGTAAAGAAGATTGTTTGAAGATAACAACTATTTTAGTTTTAAAGATGGACAATACAATTTTATATAAAAAAACCTTTTTTTGTTCGTCCCCAAAAATTACGCCAAAAACCACGATCAGAAAATAAATTTGAATTTTTTCAAATTCAGCCACTTGACACTTCTGTATTCTACTTTCAGATTGAGCTCTAAAAATTACTCAAAAGTTTACTTTTTTCACCAAGAAAATGTCAAAAAGTCTCCCTTATTTTTCAAAAAAGATGGCGAAAAGTACCACTTCTGCTAATAATAGGCCTACCTATTGCTAAGTTTTGCCAAAATTGTAAAATTTTTACTTTTTCATTTTTTTTTTTTTTTTTTTTTTTTTTTTTTTAATATTTATTCAACAGTCTCATTCAAGTATTTATTGCTTTTTGCTAAAATTCTCGCCATTTAACATTTTAAAAAAATTGGTTGTTTTTTTCCTAGAAGTCCCAAAGTTTTACTTTCTTTTCAAAAATGGTTCTAAAATCCTGCTTTTTTGCCAGAAATTGCTAAAAACCCATTACTTAAAAATTTTTTGCTCGCATTTGGCCACTTTTTTTTATTACATTTTGGTCATTTTTGGGGTTTTTTTGTTACGTTACAATATATTATTATTTTTGTTGGAAAAAATTGAGTTTAATTTTCTGTTTAAAAAAGAAGTTTTCATTAACATGATATTTCGATCGATCTAAGTTTAGTTTAAATCGCCGAGTGTCAGTTTAAAAAACTCTTTTTTAGAATTAAAAAAAAATAGGTAAAGAAGATTTTTTTTTTGTTTGAAGATAACAGCTGTTTTAGTTTTAAAGATGGACAATTTTATAGTATAAAAAAATAACTTTTTTTGTTCGTTCCCAAAAATTACGCCAGAAACCATGATCAGAAAATTAATCTGAATTTTTTCAAATTCAGCCACTTGATACTTCTGTTTTCTCTTTTCAGATTGAGCTCGTATCAAGATAAATCGAATACCGTTCCGATTACCAACCTGATACTGTTGATATTCCGACACCAAATCGAGCACATTGGACTCAGCTTCGGAAAACTCCATCTCATCCATTCCTTCTCCGGTATACCAGTGTAAGAAAGCTTTCCTTTTATACATAGCCGAAAATTGTTCGCCGATTCTCTTAAATAATTCTTGAATAGCTGTAGTGTTTCCGATAAACGTTGCGCTCATTTTCAGTCCACAAGGAGGTATATCACATACTGCAGTTTTCACGTTGTTTGGAATCCAGTCTACGAAGTAATTACTATTTTTGTGCTGAATGAATAACATTTGTTCGTCTATCTCTTTCATGGACATTCGACCTCTGGAAAAAGAATCCAGGTGAGTAGATAAGATACCTATATCAGCTGTTGTAATTCTTGAGAAGCTGATTAGTTAAGTTGGTTACTACGTGAGAGTTGAAAAATATATGGGTAGCGAAACTAATTAAACAGAAATATGCACACAGATCTCCCTTCAGCGCTCGTTATACTAGCTCTTTCCTTCTCAATCTAACTCCAACTTTAATACTGAATAAATGCATCTAATTACAGAAATGGAAAATCAATTTCTCGTGGAAATGACATCAGAGAAAAATAAATATTCGACGATGGTTGAGCACGAGCACGATGCACGAAGAATAGGTAACCAACTATACAAATCAACCAAGTATAAGTATACCTGAATACAGCAGCTACAGTCAAATAACGCCCATGTCTCGGATCACAGGCTACCATCATGTTCCTAGCGTCAAACATTTGTTTAGTCAGCTCCGGTACAGAAAGCGAACGATACGATTGACTGTTTCGAGAAGTCAACGGTGCGAATCCAGGCAAAAAGAAATGCAATCTAGGGAAAGGCACCATGTTCACAGCTAGCTTTCTCAAATCTGCGTTTAATTGGCCGGGAAATCTTAAACAAGTCGTAACTCCTGACATCGTTAACGACACTAGATGATTCAAGTCGCCGTAAGTAGGATTGGTTAATTTTAAAGTACGAAAACAAATATCGTATAAAGCTTCGTTATCGATACAGTACGATTCGTCGGTATTTTCTACCAATTGATGGACCGACAGGGTCGCGTTGTAAGGTTCTACTACTGTTTCTGAGACCTGCAATTCAACAATTTGGATCAATATCAAGTTACGATGAAATAATCTAAACTGAAACTCAAGTTCATGCATAATCTACCTTTGGTGAAGGCATAACTGAGTAAGTGTTCATGATTCGATCCGGATATTCTTCGCGTATTTTCGATATTAAAAGCGTACCCAAACCGGATCCTGTTCCACCGCCCAAAGAATGAGTCAACTGGAAACCCTACAAAAAAAACCGACCATCAATCTCAAATCAGCCTTTAGATTTACCCTCTCTGGAGATTTTTAAACCTACTTACTTGCATACAGTCGCAATTTTCGCTCTCTCTTCGCACCACATCCAGAACAGAATCGACCAATTCGGCTCCTTCGGTGTAATGCCCCTTGGCCCAATTATTACCAGCGCCTAGTTGTCCGAAAACGAAATTATCCGGTCGAAAGAGCACTCCATAAGGCCCCGATCGAATCGAATCCATGGTACCTGGCTCCAAATCGAGCAGCACTGCTCTGGGAACGTATTTAGATTCTCCTTCGGATTTTGAACTTCCTGATAATAAATCATAGTTAAATATAGGTCGATAATTAGTATAAGCATTTGTAATGGAAGTGTTAATCGATCGACGACGACGATGTGACCGGTGTGGACCGGATGAGCGTGACTGGTTTATTTTTTTGTCAAATTTTGCATAAATGGTATACGGAGACAGAATGAGAAAGATAGGCTAAAGGGTATTCAGACGTGCGAATTATACAGTACTGACCTTGTCCTTCATTATAGTAAACATTAATTCTTTCAAGTTGCATAGGCGAATGTCCCTTGAAGTAACCGTTATAATCAATCCCATGCTCTTCGGATATAACTTGCCAAAACTGTAAAAAGATATTGTGCACATAACGTTAAAATTGAGTCACCAGAGAATATAAGGATGAATCAAGTACGACGATTTACGAGTTCATATTATCATTCATTCGTGTGAGGAAATAAGAAATAAAATGTTCGTAACGAGCACATGTTTCGTCTGCTGTGCACAAATCTGTTGATGTTCTTTTTGGAACGATGCCCAATGAGTCAACGATCTTGAAATTATACGAATTGGTAAGTATGCTGTGCTGTGCGAAGGGATGAAGAGAAATATTCTCGAATAACTATCTAGTCAGGTAATGGGTATCTCTCTCTATCTATCTATCTGTTGAATGCGTCAGTTGCGATAGAATTGGAAGTGAGGACTGGGGAGTTTTAAAAATAATCGTGTTGAAATTGTCAAATGCGTTATTCTTCTCGTGATTAATGATTTTCTTTGAATTTTGACTTTTGAGTACATTTTTATGAAAATATAAACAGAAAGTTGGCAAGGGAAGTGCTGAAAAGGTACCTACCTACTTTTGATGTTCAATTAGGCATTGATTTTTTAAATCAATGAATTAGGTTACTTTTGGACATTTTTTGTGATTTTTTTACTCTCATCCCGTTCTCTGAATTGTTATTATTATGAAAAAATTGGAGTAAGGCTCCCTTGTCCCTGAGAGGAAAGCTTTGAATCATGAAAACAGTTTTTTGCTTTCAACTGAACGAATCAACGATGAAATGTCATCAATAGGAACTCTATAAGATTTTTCTCAAGTTGTGTAAAGTAAAGTTTGACTGAATTTCAAAAGGTTACTGGTCAGTTTTAAAATTTTGAGTTTTGACACAAGAATTTCATTACTGGTTTCCCAAAAGATTCCTTCCTGTAATTAAACAATAGTTATAAAAAGAAGTACCAGTGATTTATCAAGTATTTTGTATTATCAGTAATTTTCCAAGAAGTACAATGTACCTACTCTTCGAAAAATAATCAATGCTTTAGGTACCAGAAATTACCAACCATTTACCAAAACAAAAATTACCAAAAAATTGCCCAAAATTCAAAATTTTGAATAAAACCCATCCCCAGTAATTTACCAAAAAAAAATTACCTGGAAATTACTAGGAATTTCCAAAAATTACCGATAATTTACCATAAAAATCACTAGTAATTTACAGAAAATTACCTGATTTACAAAAATTTGAAATGACTGGTAATTTACCTAGAATTACGTACTAGAAATTTTCTTGAAATTGGCAAATTTAAAATTTCCAGTAGTGCGGTAATTTACCTCAAGTTACCAGTAATTTGCCAGTAATTACCCGTAATTTACCCAAAATTACCAGTAATTGTCAGTAATTTTAATTTACCTATTATTACCCGTAATTTACCCAAAATTACCAGTAATTTACCTAAAATTACCAATAATTTACCAAAAATTACCGGTAAGCGGTAATTTCCATAAAAATCACTAGTAATTTACAGAAAATTACCTAATAATTTACAAAAATTTGAAATGACTGGTAATTTCTAATTTACCTAGAATTATGTACTAGAAATTTTCTTGAAATTGGCAATTAATTTCCAGTAATGTGGTAATTTACCAAAAATTATCAGAAGTTTACCTCAAGTTAGCAATAATTACCCGTAATTTACCCTAAATTACCAGTAATTGTCAGTAATTTACCCGTTATCACCCGTAATTTACCCAAAATTACCAGTAATTACCCAAAATTACCAGTAATTACCCAAAATTACCAGTAATTACCCAAAATTACCAGTAATTACCCAAAATTACCAGTAATTACCTAAAATTACCAGTAATTACCCAAAATTACCAGTAATTACCCAAAATTACCAGTAATTACACTAATTTACCAGAAATTACCAACAATTGATCAGAAATCAATAATTATGGCGATTTAGTAAGATACGATTTACCAAATAATAATAATAATAATAATAATAATAATTTATTCAACATTATTGGTACAATACATCTTAGGTACTACACAATTTGACGACACCCCTATGCGCAGGCGAGCGGGGGCCGTTAACCAATAGATCAACAATGATAGGAAAAAAAACACACATAAACAAGCATTTTTTTAAAAAAATGCAAATATTTCATATGAAACTGAAGAAAGAGGTAATAAGTATAACATAATGGTAAAGAGAGAGAGAGAAAAAAAAACAGAAAAAAAAAACAAAAAAAACATACAAAGTAACATCTGAGGGGAGGTGGAGAGTAAATGGTATCAAAAAACAAAATTAAAGTAAAAATAGATGAGCCAATGCAGCAAAAACTAAACTATACTATTTCATGAGGTATAAATTATTTGTAACTTAATTCTCAAGACTTACCGAACGTTTACCGAAAATTACCAGATAACCAGTAAAAATGACCAAAAATTACTGGTACCTAATTATAATAATTTACCTAAAATCAATACGTAATAATTAGTTGGCCAACTTTTTAAAAATTTCTGAAAGTTTGATGCAATGTGGAAAATTTACATATCACAATTTTTTCAAGTTTTTCAAGTCAAAAAATTTTTTGAAAATTTTAGTTTACCTCCTTGAAATTACTTTACCTAATTCGTGCAAAAAGCTCCAAAGTTGAAAAAATCCAATTTATCCAAAAAATTCCAATTTTGAGTCGGATTTCTAATTCTTCTACATACTAATAAATAATCCTCTCTTCTAGAAAAAACTTCCCACGTCCTACGAGCTGTTTTGGTTTCTTTGTATGAAACCCCCTTCCCCCTCCGCCGAGTGTAAAAACAATAAAATAAATCTACAACGCCTGAGGGATTTTTTTTGTTGAAAATTTTCACTTTATGATCAAAATTTGTCTAAATACATAACCTCTTTTATTGATGAAAAAGTTTCGCATAAGTACCTGCTTGAATTGTTGGTTTTTGAAACAAATTTCCATGATTGGAGGAGAGGGGGGGCTCCGTATAAGAGCATGTCAATATTGATTGGGACGTAGAGGGAGGTTTTACCGAGAGGCGAGAATATGAACATTTTTCGAAATATTTTACAGACTAAATTTTTCATTTTTATTTGATGTTTATTTTTTCCAAATTATGGGGCACTTATTTATATCAATTGAACAATACTAATGACCTGGGGAAAAGATCGAGGGAGGTTTCCTCTTAAAAACTGGGTTATTCAGAAAAATTCTGACCAGAAATGAAAAATTTTCAACAAATTTCAGAAAGAAAAATTCAGCGTTTTTTTTCTATTTAAAATATCTGAAAAACAAAACCTCTTACGCAGCCCTTGGGAAAAGCCCATCAAATGGGTGAGGTGAGAAATTCAAAATTTTACGTTTTACTTGCTTACGTACAATTTTTGTTTCTTTCCTTTTGTGTTTTTTGTTTTTTTTGTTAAATCCTCAGTTTATTTTAAAACTTGATTTTTTGTGATTCAATGGGAAAAAATGTCAAATTTCTTATTATAAACAACCGATTTGAATCAAGTTGAGAGCTCTGAGTTGAGCTCAAAATTGATCTCAAAAACTTCCTTACACGGTGAAGTGTGGTTAATTTTTTCTAGAAAGGCTTTTTTATTGAGTTCAGAAAACTAAATTATTATTTTTTTTTGGTGTTCATAATAATTGCAGGATTATTACACCGGCGAAGGAACATCGAACAATTTTTCTCTTTTTTCAAAACCTTGCATAGTTTATGTTCATTCTTTAAGGTTGCATAATTCCTTAATCTCGAAAAAAATCCCATTTTAATTTTTGCCAATATTGAAAATTTTTAATCAATCGTAGCACCTTCAGTTTTGAATATCCCAAAATACAGATGCCCTTGTTCATTGCAGAAAAATATTTAAAAATCGATTCCAACTTTGTTGACACTTGACACTTGACTGTGTTTTCTTGTCACATTTCAATTTTCAATTACATATATTTTTGAAACCAAATGGGTATAAATTCGGTTGAAAAAAATAGCGAAGAATTGTAGCTCGATAAATTTTTTTTGACTCTTTTTTATTATACCCGGCCAGGAAATTTTTGGCTATCCCAGTTCAATTTTGTATTCCTCTTTTTTTTTTTGTTTTTAAGAAATAACACGAATATATCGATTGTCAACTCATCTTATAGAAAGTATTGAATTAATAACTCCAATGCATACGATCATCTTCGAAGAATTCCTTTCCACGTTCATTGATACCAATTTAAATTACACCAGCATTTAGTCGACTCATTTAACGAAGCGATGAATAATAATTACACGAAGATCCGAGAACAACGAATCTTCACTCGACGCAAAAAATATTTTCTTATACCGCGAAATTCTGAAGGCAAGAAGGCATTTTTTTCAATTCAGAAAATTAAACAGCGGAAATTGAAGTATTCGCAAACATCCGACAAAATTAGGCATCCGAAGGAAGATTTCGTGGAAATCGTGTGAAAGATAAAAAGAGCTCAGTTCAAGGTTTCCAGACCGTGTCTAATTTTCTGTCATAATAAGTATTATAGGAAGGTATCTTTACTTCAGAATTCATCGAATGTGATAGATAAACGGTCAACGATTCTGGAACGTGAAGTACCTATATTCCTACATTTAAGTATATAGGTATGGTAGGTTCTCAAAATTGTTAGCAATCTTCGTGTAAAAAATGTCAAAATTTAGAAAACCTATGGAATATTTTGAAAATAATTTAATGAGTGAACAAGATGTGAGCTGTTTATAAATTCACTGAGGAAAAAATTCATAAATCATATAAAAAAATGGTGGGATTTTTCTCAATAAACATCACAGATCCATTTTTTTTACCAAAAGTTGAAAGGGAGAGGACACCAATTAGTTGAATGCTGCCAAAGGGGGTATGTCCTATATAAATAGCAAGGTTATTGAAATTGGAATAAGAAAATTGATCACGTCACTTTCTAGAACAACAAATAATTTGATAGATAAATTTTAGACCAATTTTCGATTCATTTTCATACTTATTCAATAATTTTCTCATTTTTGCTTAGGTAGGTACCTACTCGTGAAAACTTTAAGCATCTCTAAATTATTAAATACGTCACCTACCTTAGCTCCAATTTGATTACCGCATTGGCCAGCTTGTATATGAACAATTTCTCTCATTTTAAATTTATTTAATTATTTTTGTAAAAAAAGCACTCTTTACCTTATACCGAAAAAAAAATCACTTACACGACTAAAGGATACGACAACTATACACGGTGAAGACTAGTTGAACTAAATGGTGCATTAGATGCGGCTCGAGTTATGTTCCATTTCACCGTGATACGCGATGCCGCCACCACAGCGAACTCTTCAAAATGGGTGACGTGTTTTATAGTAGAAGTGCATAATTATTATGAGGTCTCGCTTACATATACTTACAATAACGTCTTAAAGAGGTTAAAAATTAATTTACCGAAAGAGTATTTTCTTTTATCGAGTTAATTCTGCGAGACCGATCACCAGCACCTGGGTATAGGGATAAAAATCAACTTTATAGGTACCTACGAGAAAGAGGTTACAAAATGCTATAAGTATAAAATACCTACCTATATGAGAACCGACGAAGCTGTATCAGGAACATTTTTCGATTGAAATACTTGATCGTTGAAGGGAGAGTAATATTTGAGGTGCTTGGGAACATTGTTGGGGGGGGACTAAGGAGAAGTTTTTCTTCGAAAAAGAATTTTCTAGAACTACTTTGCTCAGAGATGGAAAATTTTCTATTAAGTAATTTGTAGCTGCTGCAGACATCAATTTTCCATATTTTTCGATATTTTTCAACTTTGGGGGCTTCATACAAGGGGACAACCTTATTTGGAGGACCAAAGGGGGATTTTTCTTGAAAATGTGGTTTTCTAAAAGTAAGTACTCTGCCTAGAGAAATGAAACATTTTTAAAAAATTTGTACAAAATATCAATTTCTTATTTTTTTGTTGATTTTTTTCGACTTTGAGGGGCTTTATAGGAAACCTACATAGTTTGGGAGACCTTGGAAAGATTTTTTTGAAGAAGTACTTATTTATAAAGATTCTGCCCATGAATGGAAAATTTTCAAAAAATTTCTATTGACGTCCGTCAATTTTTTATATTTTTTTATTTCTCCGGGGGGGGGGGGGGGGGAGGAGTTCTACACAAGAGAGCCAACTTCAATTGGGAGTCCAACAAAAGTTTTTTCTTGAAAAGTGGGTCATATGTTAAACAATTTGATTTGCCCAGTCAATATGCAATTTGACCCAAACATAATTACAAACAAAGGTTTTTTTGGTGAATATTATCTAGGGTGGTGTGCTGAACAACATACTAAAAGTCCCCGCCCCTACCCCACGAGCTAACCCCCTCACAGTGGATCAAAGCCCCCAAAATCAGTTTTTCATCAAGAACTCCTGAAATATTGAATTTTGAGTAAAATGAGCCCAGTGATCATTTTATCTCCTCTCCAATACCTATCAAATGTGCTATCGACCAACTCCCTAGCCTCAAGGGGGGGGGGGTGGCGCTACGACCCCTCAAAGTGATGTGATTTCAAATTTCAATTATTTTACATTTTATGATTTGGGACTTGTAACCTGTTCGAATTGATAAAATTAAGTCAAACTTGGGGAATGGGATTCTTTTGAGAGCTAGAGTTGACCTCTGGAGTGGGGAGGGTCAAAGTTGAAAATTACAGAAAGGTCATTTTTTTGGAGGGGCATAACATGACCCCAAATAGATGAAAAGGGTCCAAAATCATACCATCGGACAGTATCCTATCTGTGATCAACATATCCAAATTTTAGCTTCCTAGGTCATCCCCACTCCTTTTAAGATGGAAAAAACCGAAAACAGGGGCAAAATAAGGGGATTTTTAGCTTAATTCCGCTTTAAATGGGGTGGGGATGACCTAGGAAGCTGAAATTGGGATATGTTGATCAAAGATAGGATACTGTCCGATGATATGATTTTGGACCCTTTTCATCCATTTGGGGTCATGTTATGCCCCTCCAAAAAAATGACCTTTCTGTAATTTTCAACTTTGACCCTCCCCACTCCAGAGGTCAACTTTAGCTCTCAAAAGAATCCCATTCCCCAAGTTTGACTTCATTTTATCAATTAGAACAGGTTACAAGTCCCAAGTCATAAAATGTAAAATTATTAAAATCACGTGACTTTGAGGGGTCTTAGCGCCACCCCCCCCCCCCCCCTTGTAGCTAGAGAGTTGGTCGATAGCTTATTTGATAGGTATTGGGGAGGAGATGAAATGATCACGGGGCTCATTTTACTCAAAATTTAATATTTCAGGAGTTCTTGATGAAAAACTGATTTTGGGCGGTTTTGATCCACCGGGGGGGGGGGGACTTTTAGTATGTTGTTCAGCACACCACCCTAGACAATATTCACCAAAAAAACCTTTGCTTGCAATCATGTTTGGGTTCGCCCATTTTTTTTCTGCAATTTGACTGGGCTATATTAAGGAGGATGGCTCTTATTTTCAAGTTTGAGATTTTTTTGCTCTCACCATCCTCCTCCCTCCTACTTGTTCCATTTGGTGAGAAAATAATTCGCGAATTTTGTTTTTTTCCTCAGTAAAAAAAAGTGATGCCAGATTGACTCATAATTTTCCAAAAAAAAAAAAAAAAAAAAAATGAAAACCTATAGAAAATGATGCAAAATTTTTTAATTTTTGATTGTTTTCATTCTACTCCATCCCAATATTCCTCTTTTGAACCAAATAGCAAATTTGAACTCCTTTAATCTCTCACTTTCTTCCCACTAGAGGGGTGAAAAAAATTTAGGGGCTGTTTTGGTTCAAATGAGGTTTTTTGAAAAGGGGAGAGGAGAGGCGAATCTGGCACCACTTTTTTTTACAAGGAAGGGGATTGAAACTTGATAATGGAACCACTTTGAGGGAGAGGGATGATAGCAGGATTTGGAGGGTGGGGAGGGGGAGTTTTTTTCTTGAAAAAAGTATATTTAGAAAAATGTGGACGCTGAAACAAAGAATTTTCATAAATAAAACTTTTTAACTTTTTTTCAATGGGGGGGGGGCTACCGGCGCCACTTTTTTGTAGATTGGAGGAAAAATAAAAAAAACCAGACGTATTTCGAAATTTCATTATCAACAAAATAAATATTATAATAGATGCCTACTTTTATCTATATTATGTCAGAATACGCAATTAGAAAACTATACTGTGACCTAACGAATGATAATATTTGTGTGGTCACTTTATACCACTGACCCAGAAAAAGGATCAACTTTGGTATGGTACTCGGTTTTGAATATTTAATAAAGTAAAAATCGAACTTATGGGCGTTTCATTATTAGTTATACTCGAACATAAGTAAAAAAACGAATTTCAACCAGAATTCGTGTCTCATTTAGAACCTATAATATTTGACATCGGACTCGAAGTCCTGAATATTTAAAATTCGTCCTATACCTACAGAAACAGATACTTACCTACCTAAAAGAATGCAATGAAGAGAATGTTTACAAAATAGGTAGGTACTGTTCTTGCGCATATTTTCTGTACTCAATTCTCATCTATATAAGTACAAGTAAGTATGTAGTAAACTTATTTTAATGGCGAGAATATTGTGTGTCACTTTATTTTCCCATTTAATCGCTCATTTAGTATGCTACGATAACGATTATATGTACCTATTTTCATATCAGATTCTTATTTTAATATTGAATTAAATAGAAAAGGTATAAATGGTTAAAATTATCCATTTTAAAAATGGTAATGACTTGACATTGAACGTTGAAAATTCAACTAAGGCAACAGATAACAAATTTATTTGGAAAATAATGCTACATTACATGTTTTGAAAAAATGACTAAAATATTTCATGTTCCTAGTCTAATTCTTACTGGAACGTTTTCTTCATTTTTTTTCAGCTTCATACTCTTCGTTTACTACTTTAGATGGATCAAAAGACCTCTTTCAACAAATCAACATCTGAGAAGATGGAAGATGGGTGCGCTGATTTCTTGCATCAAAAAAACTCATTCAGAAGATTAAGGATGCTTCTGATAACAAATTCAACTAAAGAACTGTAAAAATGAAATGTGACAGTCAGGATCTTAAACATTAAAAGTTTGTGTACAGCCAAAGTTTTTTTTTTGGTCTTCATTGCCTTCCCCCTCCTCATCTCTTTGAGAAATATTTTTAAAAAAATATATATATCTCAAGGAACACTTTAAAGCAACCTTCCCCTAAGAAAGTTTTCTTTATTACCAAAATGGCGTCGATTTCGATTGACAGATCAACCGAAATATCGCAGATTTCGTTTCTGAAGTCAAATTTCAAAAACTAAACGATTCTAAATTTACTTACATAAATTTTTCAACATTTTTTGGATTTTTTCGATTATTTATAAGGTAAAAATGTCCATTAATTTTGGTTCATTTCAAAAATTGACCCCTTTCCTCCAAGCCTTCCTGATTTTAGAGCCAAAATAATATCAAATCGGTGCTGCAAAGGTTCAAAAACATGTATATTGACATATCACAAGATAATTGAGCTCATTACCAAATTTGGCACTTTCCTTGGAAGGTCCCTTTTGATTTTAGCACCGAAATAATGTCAAATTCGTGCTGAAGAGATTCAAGAACATATATACTTCGATACGTCACATGCTGATTGAGATCATTTACAAATTTGGGCCCTTTACCCGAAGGCCCTTTTCGATTTTAACGCCGAGAAAGTGCCACAATCGTACTGAGGAAGTTCGAAAACATAATAGGCTATACTTTGATACATTCTATATGATGATTGGACTCATTTTCAAATTTGGGCCTCTTCCCTGGAAGTCTCATTTTCAATTTTGGCGGCGAAAATTCTAATGACCCATTCAATTTTAAAGCGAAAATAATACCGAATTCGAACTGAGGAGGTTCAAAAACATATTATTTTGATACGTCACATGATGGTTGGGCTCATTTCCAAATTTGGGCCCCACATTCTGAAGGCCTATTTAATTTCAGAGCTAAAATGATACCGAATTCGAACTGAATAGAAAGAGGTTCAAAAACATATTATTTTGATATGGACGTCACAAATGATAATTGGGTTCATTACTACGTTTGGGCCTCTCTCCCGAAGGGCTCTTTGATTTTAGCGCCGAAATAATACCAAATTCGGACTGAGGAGGTTCAAAAATATTGTACTTTGATATGTCACATGATGATTGGACTCATTACCAAATTTGGGCCCCACTCCCTGAAGGCCCCTTCAATTTTAGAACCGAAATAATATCGAATTCGGACTGAGGAGGTTCAAAAACATTTATTTTACACGACATTCAAGCTCTTTCTTTGATTTGACATTTGACCCTCATTAAAAGACTTTTATCTTCGAATAATAACCTCAAATTCGTAACTAGCACTCTCAAATCAGGATTAAACCTCATTAAAATGCAATAATGACCTCAAAATCGTAATCAGCGACCTCTAATTAGTAAGAATGCATCATCTCCACAAAAATTCCATCTGAAAAAATAATCGTAATAAATTTTTCGAGCATACAGCGCCATCTATCGGAATAAAACCGAAACTTTGTTCTGTTTAAAAATCGAGTTGTAAATATGGCGAGATGAGCGCTAGATATGCGCGTGGCGCTATCTATCGGAATATTTCGGAACTACGTCGAAATTGAGCAATAGAAATGGTTTTTCTATGTTCTTTTTCGAATAGTTCCAAAGTTATTTCGATAGATAGCGCCACGCGCATATCTGGCGTTCATTTCGTCATATTTTCAACCTTGATTTTAAAATACAGAACAAAGTTTCCGTTTTATTCCGACAGATAGCGCTGTATGTCCAATGTTCTCTGTAAATTATTATCTTTAACGGGTTTCGGTTCAAAATCAACTGTTTTTTACTAATTTGAGGTCGCTGATAACGAATTTGAGGTTATTATTGCATTTTAGAAAGCTTTTACACTGATTTGAAGCCGCCAATTACGTATTTGAAGTTATCATTGTATTTTAATGAAGGGCCAATCAGATAATGAGCTTGAAAAAAGTGGTGCGAATAATCAAAATTCATATTTTTGGATCCTCTCAGCACGAATTTGATATCATTTTGGAGCTAAAATCATAATAGGCTTCAGGAGTGCCCAAATTTGGAAATAGACCCAATTATCGTAATTTCTGTACTCAGCGACCTCGAATAATTGAGTCAAAAGTCGCGAATTTTATTTCCTATTCCTCTTCATAAAACTAAAAGAAGCTGTAAATAAACAAAGGCGAAATTCAATATCTAAAAATTATAATATTCAATATGTGAGGTAAAAATATTTTACATTTTTTTCTGTTCACAGATATAAATCAATGCTACATAATAATAATAAATAAACTAATAACAAAAATGTAACTAGTTTCAACAACTATTCAAATATTACATATCCGTTTTGCGACGTGTAATTCTAAAACTTCATGCATAAAAAATTCCATAGTAGATAAATAGTCACCATCGTAGAATAAAAGATAAATCGAGGGAAAAAAAATACATAATATAAAACAACCGTCGACTGGACATTCGACGATTCACACTGTAAAAAAATTTGTTCATACATTATTTTAAAACGTATAAAAAAAATGGAATGCTCAAAACTATGCAGAAACTTTTTGAAAGTTTCTCCAAAATGAGGAAAGAAAAAAATGTCTAAAATAATAATAAATAGTTCAATTTCAAAATTCGTTATAGAAAATAAAAATAAATACGTAGATTTGTGCGTAGAAAAAAAAAACAAAACGAAAAAAATAGAACCTATAAAACAAACGTCGATGAATAGAATAATAATTATTCATCCGTAACGTGTACCAAAGTGCGGTTCAGGTGCATCTTTTCAAAAGATATAATTTATTTATTTTTATGGCTGTTGTTGTTGCTGCTGTTGCTGGATTTCTATTTTCTCGACAGTCATATCCGGATTCATGGCTGTAGCTTCCTGGATCGCTTCGGCTAGAGCTTTATCGTGATCGACCGGATCGCCGTCGCTTTGAACTGTGATCTTTTGCTCGACTCTGGTCTCAACTACGCCGTTTCTTTCGGTTTTGTACTGTAAATTAAAAAGTCAATTAGAATACAAAGTAAGTACAAACGAAATACATGGATAATATGTATAAATAATTAATTAGAATCAAGATTAGTTAAAATTTCGTGAGAATTTCCAATATTTCAACAAAAATGTCTTTTTAACATTTTAAAAGAAATACAAAGTGCAAAATTGGCTCACGATTTTCAGAATTTTTGAAAAATGTGTCATGAGACCAATCAAAAAATGGTCGTAATCTTGTTAGAAATCCAAATAAATTTCAAAGAAAATAATTTTTGAGAAATTTTTAAAAATTTTGAACCAGAAATGAGATTGTGATTTTTAGGATTAAAAAAAAACTGTGTCATGCAACCCATCAAAATAGATTAAAATTTCGCAAAAATTTATAATATTTCAACGAAAATAGTTTTGAGGAATTTTGAATAATTTTTAGCCCAAAATTGAGTTATAAATTTTGTGATTCGTAGAATTTGTTGAAAAAGTGTCATGCGACCTATCAAAATGGATTAAAATTTCGCGGGAAATTCAAATATCTCAACGAACGTGATTATTGAACAATTTTTAAGAATCTTGAGTCTAAAATAAGATTGCGATTTTCGAGATTTTAAAAAATTACACAATTTATCAAATAAATTTCTACCTTGACTTTTTTACCAGTTTTGAAAAATGTTGAGCCCGAAATTAGGCCAATTTTCCGTGTAGTTACGATAATTTTGAAAAATCGACCAAATTTTGAGCTGTGATGTTTCAAAAAATACTCAAAAAAGTTCGATAGGAAATTTTTGATTTTTTTTTTGTGAAATTTCAACATGTTTTGATTGGTTCATGATACTTTTTATGAGACTCCTGAAAATCATGACCCAGAACCCAATTGGGCAAATAATAAAAATTTATTACGTCAAGTACCATAATTAAAAACTGCAAAAATTTGGGGAAAAAATCACTCAGATACCAAAAATTGATAAAACATTGAAAATTGATAAAAAATTTACGAATAAAACTTCGCATAAAATCACTTTTTTAAAATTACCAAACATCAAACTTTGAATGACAATGCCAAAGTTTCACAAAATTTGCAGAAAAACTTGTTAAAATACCAAAAAAATAGTTTAAATTGACTGAAAATTGAAAAAACATCGAAAAAATAGCGCAAAATGCCAAAAAAATCTCAAAAATAACAAAAAAGTGAATCAAATTTTATCAAAATGAAATAAAATTGCAAAAATGATTGAAAATTGATCAAGTATTCTCAAAATGGAAAAATTATTTTGTCAAAGTTATTCAAAACCACCATAAATAATTTAAAAAAATTACCATAATTGAGCAAAAAGCAAAATTTTTTAAAAATCGCTTAAAAACTTAAGCTTGTTAAAATATCATAAAAAAAATAAAAACTTGAAAATTGATAAAACATCGAAAAAATTGAGCAGAATGTCGCAAAAAGTGAAATTTAAAAAAAAAATGTTGAACATATTATAAAAGATTGATCAAATATTACCAAAAATGGAATAAAATTGAGAAAAAAAATTACCAAAACTGCAATAGAAACTGCAATGGCATGAAAATCACTCAAAAGTCACCGAAAGTTGATAGCATTTCAATTAAAATCGCGCAAAACTGTGCAAAAATTGCTTGAAACATCGTTAAAAATTTGTTAAAATGGCATAAAAAGCAAGACTTGATGTAATATCTCTAATTTTGAGTAAAATTTTGCTCAAGTCTCCTATAGATTGATAAAAATTGTTTAAATATTCTGAAAAATTATACGAAAATTTGTCAAATAAAAATTTTAAAAAGGGATTATATTCAAGAAACTGACTTCTCCAATAAAAAACCATCATAATTGAGCAATGTTTCGCAGAAATTATTGCTCAAAACGTCATAAAAACAGATTAACTTGAGTAAAAATTGATGAAACATTCCAAAAATTGAGCAAAAATGCACAATTTTTTTTAAATCTTAAAAATTATAAAGAATTGTTCAAAAATGTGATCATCGTGATGAATTGTAAAAAACTTGTCGTAAAAATCGTAAAAACAGTAAAACTGGCATAAGAAAAAAATCACTCGACAGCTATAAAAAATTGATTGAAACCAGGTAAAAACTTGCTACAATAAATTACAAGAAAATTTGTTAAAATGGCAGAACGCAGGGTAAAATTTGTCAACATGACTTCTTCAGTTGTACTGAAAATTATCACGAAAGATACTGAGCAAAGCTTTCAAAATTGAAAAAAAAAATCGTCAACATAATTATTATGAAAATGGTTCAAAATTACTGATATTCGATTAAATAGGTATCGATAAATTTGAGAAAAAAAAATTCACAAAAAAATATCCAAATATCAAACAAAGGGATAAATTTTTAAAAAATTGAACAAATATTATCAAAATTCAACGTTTTTCAAAAATTAATTCAAAATATCACAGACAAACCCAGAAAGTGACATAAAAATTGCAGAAAATTGCAATAAAAATTGATGAAATGTGTACGATAAATCGATCTAAATCGATAAATCTGACTCACAACAATATTAAACTTGCCTAACATTCGACAAAACGAAAACAAAACTTCAACAAAATAAATAAATATTTATTCTTAACGGTCATTGACCTAACGATCAATAAACCAGACAAATGAAACTGAGCAAAATGCTCGATGACTTTACTTTACGACGACAAGAATAATATTAACGCGAACTTACTTATTAACTAACGAAAACAACGAAAAAACGACGATAATTTAACAGCCAACAGTTTACGCGATTTTACGAAAAGAATAAAAATCCATATAATACGTAACCAACAATATCTATATCGCGAAACCGAAATTTATTTTTAATAAAAAATAAAAACTTAAAAGTTACCGAACATAGTTCGTTACGGTTACGATTCCAATTTTGCCAACACCCCACCATAAAAATATTTTCCCTAACACGCGTACCACTAAAATAAACGTAAAACTTGTTGCTTCTTATCATTACCGGTGTTTGTAAACACTACGATCAAAAATATTTTTACAGCAAAATTTCAGTTAAACTAAACTTATATTACATAAAAATCGACTCGAAAAATTAATTTAAGCGTTAAATAATGACTCACAGAGTCTGTCAAATACGGTACGTGTCGTGGCTTTGGTCAAAATATCGGCAAGTTGATCCGCCGAAGATATCTTTTGCAAGTAAATGATCTGTTTCGTGACTAAATCGCGTACATGATGATAACAGACATCTATATGTCTGGTACGTTTCGATTCGACCGTATTCGCAACGGCAATCGCTGCATTAGAATCGCAATACACCGGTACGGTGTCAATACGAACTTCTAATTCGATAAACAGATTTCGCCAAGCCAAGACTTCCTTTCCAGACGTACTTAACGCAACGTATTCAGCTTCACATGACGAAAGACTTACACAATTTTGTTTCTTGACTACCCAGTCAATTACATTGCCATAGTGCAATACAAAAATTCCAGACGTTGACTTCCTATCTAAACAATCACCAGCGAAGTCCGAATCTACGTACACTCTTACAGAGTGTTTATCGACTACTTCAGGTATTACGTAGGTAAGTTTCACGTCTAACGTACTACGTAGATACCTTAAGATACGTTTGCTGTATTCGAATAGCTCCTTATTTGCCAAGTGCTGGTATCTGCTTAGAAAGTTTACAGCAAAAGCAATATCAGGACGTGTTCCCCTTGCTATGTAACTCAAACTTCCTAAGAGACCACGCACTTTGGTTTCATAACTTTTATCGAGCTTGAGATTTGTAATCTTCAAGTTCGGTTCCATGGGAGTTGAAATACTATTCGAATTAGACAGCCCGTAGTCACTAACTAATTGCTCGATATACGTGTTTTGATGAATTTCTAACTTGTCTTTACTACGGTTAATTTCCATACCAATAAATTTCTTACATTGTTCCAGGTCTCTGATTCCAAAACGCTCATTCAAACGCTTGACTAACCACTCGATAAGACGATCATCGCAACCTGTAATTAGAAAATCGTCTACGTAAACGACAAAAACGCAACGTAGAGGATTTTCAGCGTCGAAATAGACACACGGATCAACTTTACTCCTTACAAAACCGAGCGAAAGTAAGTACTCGTTCAACTTTACGTTCCATGACTTGGGACTTGTTTTTAACCCGTATAACGAACGTTTGAGAATATATACGACACCTTTCTCTTCATTAGTCCCTTTCGGTGGATTGAACATAATACCTCGATTTATATCTCCATTGAGAAATGCTGTACTCACATCTAGCTGTCTCAACTGCCACTTGTTGACCATAGCTAGATTGAGCATCGAGCGTATTATCGGTTGATTAGGTGTTGGCGCGTATATTTCATCCAATTCATAGAAATGATTGTCTTTGAAACCACGCAACACCAATCTCGCCTTAAATTTCACCCCACCATTCGAGTTGATTTTTTTCTTTAGAACCCACTTACTGTCTACTTTCGAATAATTCTCTTTATTTACGCTTTTTTCAGATGCTGAGTACCAAACGTCCTTGATCTCCATCGCCTTTAACTCTTCATCTATCGCTACACGCCAAAATTTCGACTCAGGACCGTTTAACGCTTCTTCATACATAAGGTCATCGACCCCAGCGAGTGCAAAGCAAGCAAAATCGTCGCTACGTTCATCTGAAGAAGATGTATCGATCAAACTACGATCTACCAAGTTATCACCGCTACGTTCGGCTTCAGTAAGCTCATCTGGGTTTATCCAATTGGAGCAACCAGGAGCTGAATCAGCGTTACTTACCGGTGTAACCGTAGGTACGATATTCACATCGCTTACACTCACTGATACCGATGTTTTTAACAAATGATCGTTAATAACATCGTGTATCTTACGCGTTTCGTCTATTTCTACACAACTCGAATTCGTAAATTTATTTCGTAAAACATCGTACAATACATAACCTGTCTCAGTAAAACCTAACAATACCATATCTATCGACTTCTCATCGGTTTTCTTTCTCTTTTCAGGCGGTACTAGTACTCGTGCAACGCTTCCAAACAATCTCACTCTCGATAAATCCGGCTTTCGGCGATTCCACAACTCGTACGGTGACAGATCGTTCAAGGCAGAATGCGGTAAACGATTGTACACATAGTTCGCTGTGTATGCAGCGTAAAGCCAGAATTTATTCGTTAAACCTCCTTCGTACAGCAGAGCTCGCATTTTTTCTTGGATGGTTCGGAAGAAACGCTCGACGGTGCCATTATGCTGCTTTTCATAAGGCTCACTGTTCTGCATAGATATACCTTTCTCGTCGACAAACTCTTTAAAGGTACCTCCGATAAATTCACTAGCGTTGTCGCACCTTATACGCTTTACCTTCGTATTCCATAACGTTTCACTAATATTAACATACTTTTTTAGGTAGGTACTAGAGGTGAAAACGGTTACGCTACCCGCTTACCGGTATCTGGTTAAAATACCGGCTAAACCCGCTAGTGGTTGTATCGGGTTGATTCGGATATAGATAGTAGCGTATAGCGAGTACAACCCGAAAGTTTTCGCACTTGGTCTGCGCACGCACCCCAAAATTTGATAATGCATAAGTGGGAGGAGTTACGCTTCGACACCTGTCGTTCGTATGTGTGATTGACGTTTGACATGATTGATGACAATGATGATGTCATGCCGGTACACCAGCTACGCATTCAATGCGCTACTAGTTATATCCTGAACCGGTGCGACATTTTTTCAATTCGCTACCCGCTACTACCGAGTAGCGAGAATTTACGATACGGATACGATAGTTACCCGCTGTCAGCGAGTACCGTTTTCAGCTCTAGTAGGTACCTACTTCGGCTTTACTTCTCATTCCGAACGTTACTCCCCATCTCGTACAGTCATCTACGAAGCCAATCAAATATCGCTTGCCTTCTAGTCCTTCTGTAATAGGACCCATTACGTCAATATGGACAAGATCGAGCGGGTTCGGATACCTATACCTACTTGAATCGTAGGTATGTTTCTTTTGTTTTGCTTTACAGCAAATTTGACACTGATTGAAAGGTGGGCAATCACATCCACGTAACTCAGGAATCTTATCTAGTACCGTCTTGCTCGTATGAGCCAACCTACGATGCCAGATGTCACCTTCACCTTTTAACCTATTTACTTTCTTTTTATTTTTCAGATTTACATCACTGTCGCTGCTCGTACTGGTATTTCCTATACCTACACTTGAAACGTTCGAAACTACAACTCCAGAATCATTACCTATCGTCGTCGAGGTATTACCTACACTTGTCGAGTCACTATTATCGTTGGAAATTAACGCAGATGAATAAGAACAACTTGAATACAACATGGGAGGTATGTTTATTAGGAATTGAATCGTATACAATCCATTATCATTAAGTACTAATTTTGACACTAAATTTCCCGCAGGATCGACCAAACGAGGATCTTCATCGAAGAAGAAACGATAACCATTCGCTACGATTTTCGACACGGACAGAAGACTAAAAGAAAGACTAGGTACGTAGTATACCTCGTTCAACCAATAGACGTTTCCGTCATCGGCTAGAACTCTCAATCGACCTACTCCTTCTTTGATCAAAGAGACTTCACAATGAGCGGATTGTAAACTTTCGTTTATTTTCCTCTCATCGTGCAAGACTCCACGATGTTTCAGAAAATGCGACGTCGCACCACTATCGACGACAAACGTGATAAAATCGACGCCGTCGTCGTCGTTTGTCTCGACGTATGCATTTTCTTCACCGAGATTCAAAGCAGTCGAGTCACCTAAAAAATAGTTCGACCCGATATTTACGTTACGCGAATTTCCAAAATTAGAAATCGCGACACTGTCACCGAAATTACTACGACCGACACTATTTTTAACAAATTCATCTACGATATTACAACTACGACCTTCATCTAACGAGAAATTTTTCTTTTTTTCCGTAGGCGACGAATACAGACCTAACGCGATCGACGGACGAGGACCTGACGAACCGGACGAACCTGCAGTACCAGACGTACCCGACGTACCACTCGACGAACCGTTACCACCATTATTACGCGACAAATCACCGTTTTGAGGGCAGTTTCGACCGATATGCCCTGTCAGATTGCAACGATAGCAAACGATACTTCCCCGAGGGTTGGTATCGTTCCTAAAGTTCCCTCCGGCGGATCGACAAGACTTGGCCATGTGGCCACGTTTGTGACACTTATAGCAGGTAAGATCTTTGGCTTGAACGAAGCCATTATTACCACTACGATCACCGTTATTACCGTTCGACGAATTACCGGGGGCGAGTTCGAATTACTACTATTATTATTACGATTACGCGATTTATTTTTATTACGATTAACGTTACCGGATTGATCAGATGCGGCCATCGCTGAACCGGTACTTGTCGAACCCTTCGAAGTCGAGGAGTTCTTCGAGGCATCTTCCAAACTCAAAAGCAACGACGAAATTACTTTTGGATTTGGGCCTCCAGCTGTGACGTGAACTAGTCCTCGAGCAGTCATACGCACTGACTCGTACTTAGGCGAATTGCCTAACGCATTGATCAGATACGTATAGATTTCCGATGGAGTCATTTTCACGTCCAAACTCTCCATATCGTTTACTAGCGTATAAAATGCCTCTAGGAACTCCTTCGGACTCTTGTACATATCGATGACAATCTTCGAAATACGGGTTCGACAGTCGATGATTACTGCTTGGTTTTCCACCTGGTACAAGGAGTTGAGCTCCGTCCAGAATACGTACGGATCCTCTGTCTCCTTGACCAGTCGGAAAACGTTCTCAGCTACGTGCCTAATTAAAATTTCTAAAGCTTTCGCTTTTTTACGCAGCGATAACGAATTTACTTGGAGAATCGCGGTTTGAAGTCCTTTAGCCGTCAAAATGACCTTTATTTTTCGCTTCCAGGAAACGAAACCCGTACCGCGAAAGACCATCGACTCCATTACACGATTATCACCGGCACCGAACATACTTTCACTCGACGAACTACTCGAATCGGATTCTACAGCTGCGTCGTCGGACTTGTCGTCGCTACTTTCACTACCTTCGGACTCGTCGTCGGATGGACCAGGAGGTGGAGGAGGTGGAGGACCGGATGGTGGATTAGACGGAGGAGGAACGGAATCAACAGGGATCGTCGGATCGTCGGATATCGAATCACCAAAACCTGCTGAACTTGGACCAGCTTCCGAATCGCCGGATGACTCAGATACGTGCTGTAACGTTACTTTACTTTTACCTTTCGACTTCGGTATACTTTGTTCTGGTTTTTCCTTTTCAGAAAAACCACGAAACTCGGCGCTCGATTTACGCTTATCTACACTACTGTCGTCGTCGTCTACGTTGACCGATTTTCCTGACCGCAAATAGGACAGGACTGTCGACATTTACTTCGTCGAACACTACACGAACCAATACGCTGAAGCTACACAAGCCAGAAAATTCCACACAGGACGTCGAATTGCGAAACAGAGCTTTCACGAACTACGCTCTACGCTACCATGTACGATAAATCGATCTAAATCGATAAATCTGACTCACAACAATATTAAACTTGCCTAACATTCGACAAAACGAAAACAAAACTTCAACAAAATAAATAAATATTTATTCTTAACGGTCATTGACCTAACGATCAATAAACCAGACAAATGAAACTGAGCAAAATGCTCGATGACTTTACTTTACGACGACAAGAATAATATTAACGCGAACTTACTTATTAACTAACGAAAACAACGAAAAAACGACGATAATTTAACAGCCAACAGTTTACGCGATTTTACGAAAAGAATAAAAATCCATATAATACGTAACCAACAATATCTATATCGCGAAACCGAAATTTATTTTTAATAAAAAATAAAAACTTAAAAGTTACCGAACATAGTTCGTTACGGTTACGATTCCAATTTTGCCAACAAAATGTTGACAAATTTACCAAAAGTTGCCATAACAATGTTAAAACTTATTGAAATTACATAAAAAACAATAATTAAAATGACCAAAAATTGATAAGATATCATCTCTGAATTTTAGCAAAATTTTGTGAAAATTGCATAAATTATCGAACATTTCCAATAAAATTGATCAAATGTCATCAAAGTGAAGTAAAATTTGGCAAAAATTGCACGTCAATGTCAATTTGGACGGATTTTATGACATAGAAAATATGCAATTTCCAAATATGGCTAGAGGCTTCAGAATGGTTTGAAACCAGCCTTCAATCAACTCGACATAATATTGAAATTAAGGCATCATAAAATAAATTCTAGCATTCCAACTTCATTGGATAAAATTTTGTGGAAATTTCAACTTTTGAAAATCTGCTGGAGGCTCCAGAACTACTCATTCAAGACGGTTTGAAACGTTTGCAACTGATTCGAGTGGTCTAAAATATGGCACAAAGTAAACCAAATTTCAGCTTTCTAGATCGACTTGATAAAATTTTGACCTTTTCTCGCATTTTGAGCCCAACATTCATTTTCAAAAATTCACAAAAAATCAAAAAATCGCGTACGATGTTACATTATTGAAAAAAGGTTTAAAATCTTACCGTGACAGTTTCAACCGTTCTCGTTTTACTCGAGATGGTCTGCGACGAAACGATCTCTCCGGCAATAAAGGTACTATCTCCATCTTCAGATTCTACATTTACTTTGCGAGATTCGGTGGCTACCAAAGGTACTTGTGTGGTGGCTGTTACTACATTATTAGTATCGCCGGTATAAAGTTTCGATTCCGTTTGCACAATAGGTACATCGTTCTTCTGTGTCAGCGTCAGAAGAGGGGGAAAAAAATAATGCATAAGTGAAACGAAATAAGCGTGAATTAAAATCTACGTGACGTTATTTTCTACCCGATTAAAAATATATCTAACTAATAATAAATAAATTAGGTATACAGGTAATCTACTTGCGTCACACAAACCCCCAACGAAGAGGTGAGAAAAAAGCATCAAGCATCTTGATAGAAACCTTTACCTGAAAGTTGCCGTTCATGAATCCTAAACCGTGAGAAGAGTCTTCGTCAAAGTCAATCGGTGTTCCTGAGTCGTTTGAACTTAAACTCGAACTACTCGAGTGTCTGCTTAGCGACTACATAATAGAAAATGAAAAAAAAGTAAAGCTAAAGCTTAGTACGCTAATGGAGATTTTCGATTCTAATTTATCCAAAAAGGGGGTTTCGAACAGCCCCTCGTTTGGATTTTATTTCAATTTGGGCGAAGGCGAGTCTACATAAACACAGAGTCAATAGAAAATTCGGGAAACTTTTTTTTCTGCAATTTAATTTTTTTTTTAATTGAGTAAGAGGAACGAAGGGAAAATTTCACCCCTCCCCCCTCCCCATCCTCCCTTTCAACAGAAAGACGAAATTCAGTGCAAACCTAATCACATTTTAGAAGAAATTTTCCTCTCTATTTTCAATCATTTCGAGAAAAATATTGAAATAAAAAGAAATTCGATTGAAAACTCGACCATTGTCAACCAACTGTTGAAACTAGAACTGCGCAATAGTTTTCACGTCATTCACTTTCACTCTCACTAGAAATTAATCAATACTTGTTGATACTTCAGCAACAGTTTTCAGATCACCGCAGGTTCATTAGTCCGGCATATGACAAAACGAATAATCGCATCGCACAAAATTTGAAGTGATCTAGTGCATTTTTCGATTTTTGGTGATTTTTTGAAAATCAAATTTAAGCCAAAAATGAGAAAAAGAATCAAAATTTTACCAAATTGACCTAGAAACCTGAAATTTGAGATATACCCTATTTTCGACCTGCCAAATCGATTGGAAACTGTTTCAGATAGTTTTGAGCAGTTCTGGAGCCTCCAGCAGATTTTTGGAACTTGAAATTTTCACGAAATCTCATCAATTGAAGTTGAAAATTCGAAATTCACGCTGGACTAATTTTGTGAAAATTTTGAGTATCAAAAATCTGCTGGAGGCTTTCAGAATTATTAAGAAGTCGCTGGAGGCTCCAAAACGACTTGAACCCACCTACAGTCGACTCAATAGCGTGTTAAAATTGGAGTGCAGAGTGAATTTTGGATTTCCAACTCTGTTAGTGGAAATTTCCAGCTTTGAAAAATCTGCTGGAGTCTCCAGTAATTTCCAAAAAGTCGCTGGAGGCTCCAAAACGACTAGGAATCTACCTACAGTCGACTTCATAGCGTGATGAGATTAATTTACAGAATGAATTTCGGATTTCCAACTTCATTTGATGAGATTTTGTGGAAATCTCAAGTTTCAAAAATCTGCTGGAGGCTCCAGAACTGCTCAAAACGATTTGAAACCGTTTCCAATCGATTTGTCAGGTCGAAAATAGGGTGTATCCCAAATTTCAGCTATCTAGATCAATTTGGTAAAATTTTGATTTTTTCCCCTCATTTTTAGCTTAAATTTGATTTTTAAAAATTCACAAAAAATCGAAAAATGTACTTCAACACTAGAAATTTTAACTGGTGATAAATTTTTACATGTTTTTTCGATCTAGCTTTGTGCAGTGCCATTTCGGCTGATCTGTCCATAAAATTGGCCGCCATTTTGTTAGCAGAGCCAACTTTTTTTTTTGGCAAGTTTGCTTTAAAATGTGTCTTAGGATGTCCCCTTTGAGAAAAAAATGGTCTCAGAGTATTAGGGGGGGGGGGTGGAATTATTTCGATTGCCATATGCTGGACTATATGATCAATCGATCATGGATGTGAGAAGGACGAAAAAGGGATCAGGATAAAACAGACATGCGAATCGAAGACGTGAAAATGAGATGTTATTGCAACAGGCGAATGAATAATTGATATTTTTCCAAGTCAGCGTCTCATTACTGCTCTAATTTGATTAATAGCACCCGTGTCGTTTGCTTTTTTTTTCCTTGCTAAATGAGTAGGGAAAAAAATATGTGCTTCAGGTGATTTAGGTGTTCTCGTATTTCGAGTGTTTTCCGAATTGGAAGATGAAAAAAGTGCAAAAACCAAAACTGGTCAAATAACAGCTCGGTTTGCGTGCATTGATTTAGATAAAAATGCACTTAATAATATAACCATATCCGAGTGCACAACCATACCAGAATACAATTTAATTTCAATTTAATTTACGCAGACTCGCCGAAATTAATTCGCGTAGCATATCAGCCAAAATAATAAAATAAAATGAAAGCGTTGTCGAGTTGACAATATAAAAGGACAATTACTTGATTATTTTCCGCTAATATCGTCGAGGTAGATCTCACTTCTTGAGTGACGGTTCGTTGCTCTTGGCGTTTGCCACTGGTCGTCGTGCTGTGAGCGACTGTCTTTTCTTCAACCTGCGACAAAAAAATCATCGATTAATATAAAAAATAAATTTTCAAAAATGTACCGAGATACTTATAGATCGACTTGAGAATACCAAGACTGAGTTTTTTTTTCGAGTGATTCTCGACATTCACACGCTCTCCAAATTTGAGGACATATTTCGATAAAATTTGAATAATGCAACAAAAGAAGTCTGAATTTTTTGCGGACCAAATGCACAATTTTTTCAATAGATCGAAACTTTGATCCGATCAGATTTTGAAATTGGGTCAAGAGAGTGTTCAATTTGGGTCAGATCTTATCTGATCAAATAGGTTTGATCAGTTTCCTTCACCGAATCTTATCTGATCTGACCTGATCAAAATTCTGATCTGATTAATTTGATCTAATGTGTTGTCTTAATTTGATCAGATTCAGTCTAGTTTCTTTTCAATAATCAGATCAAATCTGACCAGATCCGATCAAGTTACTTTCCATTGATCAGATCAGATCTGAATAATTTCATTCAATTTATTATGATCTGATCGGATAGTCAGGTTTTTCTACATGAATCGAATCAAAACTTCAATCTGATCAGATTGTGTCAAATGAAATTGGATCTAGGGAATGTCCAGATTCGATCTGATCAAATTGGTTGGAATAGAAATTGAATAAGGAAATATGTATTTAAATCTGATGTCATTTGATCAGATTGAACTCAATTATGTTTCCACCACAGAATTTGATTCAATTTGCTCCATCACATCAGATTTGACCAAAACTTTGCTTCGATTAGATCTAGTCGATTTGGTCTACTCTGATGTGATCTAATCAGACTGATTTGATCAGATCTACACGGATCTAACCTAGCCCAAACCTCCATATCTGATCAGACAAAATTAGACGTTGAGAACGTTCACAAAATATGATCTCATCAAAAAACGGGTTCGATCAAAACCTAGATTTGTTCAGATTTGGTCAAACAAAATTAGATCGAGAGAATGTCCAAATCTAATCTGATCTGATCTGATCAGATAATCACGTTTTCCTTCAATTGGCCTTAAGATCTGAACAAATCTCATCAGATTTGGTTAAAAAGAGTTGAATCGAATAAACATTTGAATCAGAACGAATCAACTGGGTCTGATCAGATCTACTCAGTGATTTGATATGGCCTGATCATAACTTTCATCTGAACAAATCTTGTTAGTCAATCTGATCTGGTTTGATCAGTTATACTCAAGCTTTCCTCCAAATAATCTAATAAAATTTGAACGAATCTGATCATATCCGGTTCGATAAAGTTGTACCTAGAGAATGTCCGTATCTAAACTGATCTCATCAGATCAAAGTGACCTCATCAGATTTAATCGGTGATCACAAAACTTTCATGAGATCAAATCTGATCAATTGAAATTGTATCGTGAAAATCTCCAAATTTGATCTGATCTGAATAAATTTAATCAGATCTGATGAAACAGAATTGGATCAAGGGAATGATCGGATCTGATCCGATCAAAAAGGTTTGATTAGATGTCAATCAGTGATACGAACTGAAGTGATCAGAACATTCCTCTGATCAGACGTGATCATTGACATTGGATCAAGGGAATATCTAATTATTCAAATCTGATCTGATCATATACAATCAGGTTTATTCCTACGTTTGATTTAATCAAATTTGAACAGATCTGATCGAGTAAATTCGGAACTCTGAGAATGACCTCATCTGATTTGAGCAGATTTTAATAAATGACCAGATCTGATCGGATTTTGATCACCATCACATTGATCTGATCAGATTTTAATCACGTTCACATTGATCTGATCAGATTTTGATCACGTTCACATTGATCTGATCAGATTTAAATCACAATCACATTGATCTGATCAGATTTTGATCACAATTTCGTTGATCTGATCAGATTTTGATCACGATCTCATTGATCTGATCAGATTTTGATCACGATCTCATTAATCTGATCAGATTTTGATCACGATCTCATTGATCTGATCAGATTTTGATCACGTTCACATTGATCTGATCAGATTTTGATCACGATCACATTGATCTGATCAGATTTGAGATTACTTCATTAAAATCGAATCGATAAAATGTGTCCAAATCTGTCCAGATCTGATCAGATACAATCAGGTTTTCTCTTCATCCAATAAGATTTGAACAGATCTGATCAAAAAAATTCGAATCTAAAAAATCTCTGTATGAATCTAATTTATTCTGATCTGATCAAACAGGTCTGATCAGATTTTAATCAGTGATCAGACCTGAGATCATCTGATTCAAACTTCTCTTTGATCAGATCTGATTAGGTTAGTCGCAATTGAATCAAGGAAATATCAAAATCTGATCTGATCAAATCAATTTGGATTTAGTGAATTCTCTGATTGGGTCTGATCAAATTTTACATGATCTGATTCAAACTTTCATTCAATCACATCTGATCTGGTCAGATACAGTTGGATCAAAGGAATGTTTCAAATCTGGCATCATCTAAACGAATTTAAGCAGATCTGATTAGATAGAACGAATCTAGGGAATGTTCGGATAATC